>NC_064626.1:406586980-406890010 GCF_023864275.1 Schistocerca cancellata | reverse complement strand
AGATACTGTTCAACCAGTCCGTTTATTTTTACGCAAGATGAGTCTTGTGTCACTACTTCCATGGCTACTACAGCGCTTGTTCAAACCAAACTTTGCCTCGGAAATTATGCAGTCGGGTACACCGATTATAAGGTAAAATATTGACTCGCGGCGTGGTGACCTGTGGCGCGTTGGCCCGTGCGTCGCGCTAGAAGATACACTGGGATCGGCGTTAGTGCTGCACTCTCTGTACGTCCAGTGCCTTCACGAGGTTCTGGTCTTGCATGTTACGGTCGTTCATAGAGATATTACTTCACTGAATATTTTCTTAATGAATTTCTTCACATTCTCCACATCAGACTTGTCACTACAGTACAACATTCTTATTTCTAGAGGAATGGACTGTATTGGCCATCATGACGGTGAACCGAGTCATTTTTCCTTTATGCTGTACATTTTCTGCTGTGTGCGAGCAGGGAGCCATTGTACTGTAGCATTGACCCATAGCCACCTTACGAATAGGGATATCTCGGAATTGGTGCTATCGATAACATTCTTATTGACTGCTGAAGTAGATATATGAAACTAGTTCTCAGGTCATAATCTCAATTCAGTAGCTTGAATAAATTATTTGAACAATAACAGGTGAGAATATGGGAACTACTATCAAAGTAGAAGCCTGCAGGTCATGGACCTGACTGATGGTCAATCGTATGTGGCAGTACTATTTTAACACATTTTTCTTAATTCTTAATTTCATTGTGAATCGCTGAAGACCAATACTGATACATATGCATCGATACATATGCGTCTATCTAGGACTTCGTCTTCCCTCACGGCTCTTCGACTGTATCAAAGTTTACAATTTTGTAAATGGGTCTCCAACTCAAAGACAAAAAAGGAACTTGAGGGTCTTGCGATTACTAGAGAGATAGTTCATAATAATCACCTAAAATACGATTTCTTTGATTATGGATATCCACCGGTACCCACATAAAAATCATTGTGTCCAACCGTTGAGATGAAAAATTATATAAACACAGATCTAAAAATTATGGTCCAACTGAAATTAACCAGTCCTCGCGTTACAGATTCAGAACGGACAACTGATCTGGCACTTTGCGTTGGCGCAAAAGTTTTCACATCTCAAGCACCCCATCAGCTGATCGAATAAGTAGCAGGTAACGATTTGTTTCATTGGAAGAATTAAAACGCAACTCATTTCTGTTTCCATTGTAGTAAGACCATATGATGCGACGCGAAAATGTGTTATATCGTCGTTCTTTTTGTACTCAGTAGCTTAAATGCAGTGCGTTTTATGCATGTATTCGAAAGAGAATGAAAATAAAGGAGGAAAGAAAGAATAGGCCATGGAGCAGAAATTAAAAATGTGATTCCATTCCCGAAATTAAAATATATATATAGGGGAAGTGCATCTTTGTAACGAAATCATTGGAGTAATAAACAAGATACTGCAAGCAGGCAAATAAATTTTAAGACGCTTATCCAATGCACTGCCAGATGAAAGAGAGTGTAAACTGTTAGAAATGGATACATTACAATCACTGTGCACGGTATGTTGCAAACCACCAATCACTGCTAATGATAACAATTCGAAAATCACTTTCTACGTCAAACGTACCAAATACAATTTATATACTTCGGTGTATCGTAATATGCTGATGAGAGAAAATTATACGTAAGATCGTTTATATTGCATAAGAGTGAATTACTTATACAAAAATATAAATCTTCTTAGTACAGTACTATTCTCATAACCTTATGTCGTTCACAATATAATTCAGTGCAGCAAATAGTTGGAAAGGACTTCCTTGACATTATCTGAACGGCAAACGAGACGAGAAGAGTATGGTAGCTGCATCTTGACATTGGGACCAAGAATTAGATGAAGGATAAATCTTATCCGTAAGACAGAGTGCAGCGCTTAATGCGTATTTCTGAGAAAGAATAAGCAAGTACAATGAATACAATACGAAAACTGTCTGTGTCGTCTAGATGGAAAGCAGACTGATAAATTTTGAGGAGCAAAGTACCAGTGAACACAGACTAAAAATTATAACATGGTAACCCTTACTGGGTTCTTATTTTGGTGTTCTTATGAAGGAATGTCATAAGCAATTGCATGTCTATTCTTACACACGCTAAACACCAAAACCAACGGTAAATGTAAAACATGTAAACATACTTAGATACTGTTCTTCAGTAGCGTCTCCATAGAGGGTTGTAGAGTTGGTTAAATTCACCTCGCATAAATACAGTACGAGAGAAGTTGTTATACCTACACTTAGATGTGTCTCCTGGAAAGCTACCCTCTTCATGGGAGAAGGTTTTTGCGTTTCACTCCCTCCCTTAAAATTAGTGATTATATACAAATTGACCCCAGAGAAAAACATGTAGACTCATTCAGTTTGGCCACTTTGCGGTGCCAATCTAGAAAGTTTTGTTTCTTGATCTCATTCGACCTTTATTTCAATGTTCCTTGGCACAATACCATAAACTCATTGTCTTTTCTTAATTATTTTCACATGTCTTTACATATACACTTCGCTTCGATAAAATAACTGTTACATCACATTACTAAGTGCAATGGTCACTTATGAGAGGCCAATTCAGTAATATTGGCATTGTTGTAAAAAAAGCATAAAAATAAGTCGATCGCAACATGGAAAGTTGTGGTCGTTATTATGAAATTCTAGTTTTCGTTTCACTGTGGCCTAATCGCCGCTGGTACATATATTCATACATCGCTAATATTAACAATGTTGAATTAAAAAGTACATTCCTAAATTTCCAAAAGAAAGAGTTTAAATCTTGATCATTGGAAAAATTTCGTATAAATCATTTAATGATATCAAAAATCCATGGAATGATAGAGCCAAGGGGCCACTTGATAGCCGAAGAGCCTAATTTTAGTGACAAGACTACAACTAATTCGTTTAAGAGATCACATTATACACAGTTGATAATGTAGTGAAAAGTATAAATCGTTCAGAAAAATAGTTGCGATGTATGAATGAGGTATCCGTTTAGACAGAACAGCTGTCGCTGAGCAGACCGACGGTAATCCTCATAATTGTCTTCCATTTGTTTCAACTGTGAATATCGAGGAACGTTTCAGGGCATTCAGAATTTAACTCATAGGGCAAAGAAATCTTATTTGCAATCATAAATTCCAATTTATGAAGGACCTGTTGATGGACACAAACTTAAATGCTTAATACCTTCAGAAATAGTACTACAGTAAACGTATATGAACATTTTGTTAGATAAAGATATCTATATCTATCTATCTATCTATCTATATATATATATATATATATATATATATATATATGAACATTTTTTAGATAAAGTGTGTATATATATATATACATATATAACGTTTACTGTAGTATTATTTCTGAAGACCTTAAGTTTGTTTCCATAACAGGTCCTTCATAAATTGGAATTTATGACTGCAAATAAGATTTCTATGCCCTATGAGTTAAATTATATATATCAGACCCACTCAAATGTGACAAATGACCATGTAACATGGAGATATTGAATACTTACAAGCCAAAAATACAGCAGAAAGTGTAATGAACACACTGCAACGTATGCTAAAGTTAGGAGCGAATGATGACCTGGACGATGCATAAAGACAACAATTTCATGAGGCACATTGGTATCTTTCAAAGTAATTACCTCTGCTGAAATTACCGTAAATAGGTAGGGTATGTTTATACAATTACATCTTTGTATATACTGTTATTTCATGTAGGCTCCTCATTTTGTAACAGATTTTCAATATCCGTTTGAATACAATTATTTTAAATTAGTCTTTTGACTGTTTTGTTGTGCCACGCGTTCCTCCCTTGTGATAGTAACACTTAAACACAAAGACCTAAAATATTTTTATACAAATTTAGAACGCTGTTTTCCCGTACAATTTCTAGCCACTGCGGCTCCCACCTCATGTCACGGAAATTTCTCCGTGACATCGTAACAGACGCCGTATTCGCCTGTCCTTTCTTCTAGCTAGATTTTTCCACATACTTCCTTTCCACGCCAATACTGAGGAGAATCCATCTGCTTAGCTCAGTGATCAGCGCGACTGAGTGCCATGTAACGGGCCCGAATTCGATTCCTAATGGGGTCGGAGACTGGAGGGTGTGTTGTTCCGATCATCATTTCATCATTATCAACACGCAAGTCGTCCTGTGTGGCGTCAAGTAAAAAGATCTGCAAATCAGCGGCCGAACATACCCAGGTGGGGTCACCCGGGTGTCATTTTTCACTGAGGAGAACCTCCACAAGTTCCTACGTTACCAGCCCTTTTTGATTTACAGCATCCTTCAGTAACACCACACTAAGATTTAGATTCTCTTCTTCTTTGATTTTCTCGTTGTCTATGATCCTGATCTATACAGTGCTGAGTTCCAGACGTGCTATCTCTTAAATATATTTCTAAACTGAAGGTCTGTTTGATACTAGTAGAAATTTCTTGTCATGTTATGCTCTCTCTTCTTGTGCTAATCCGCACCTTATCTCCTCGTTTCTTTAAGCGTTTTTTGCTTTCATAGTTGTAGAATTCCTTCACTTCTTTGATACGTGGTCCTCAGTTATGTTGACAATCTCATCAGCAACTATTATCTTTGACATACTGTCAACTAGAATTTTAATCCCACTTCAGAACGTATGATTTAATTCGTTCATTGCTTCCTCGATATATAGGTTCAGCAACAGACGAGAAAAATCTGCATCCCTGCTCTACGCCTTTTCTGTTATACTTGAAACCTGTATTCCAAATGCTCAAAACATCTTGAACCATTTTACGTCGTCAGACGCTATTCTTGGTCCATAAATCCTCTGAGATGGCCTAGATCCGTTCTGTCTTCTCCCATATCAAGCGTAACTTCAGAACTGCATCAATGAAGCATTCACCTGTTCTAGATCCGAGCTGATAGTCGTCTACTAGAAACTAAGACTTCTTTTCCATTCTTTTCTGTATTACTCAAGGCAACAATTTCAAAGCATGATCTGTCCTCCGGACTGTAAGATAGTTTTCGCATTCATGTTCTGTTGCCTTTTTCCTTAGTGGTGTGGAAGATATTCTTGCGGAAATCCGA
The DNA here is from genome assembly GCF_023864275.1 of Schistocerca cancellata. Lineage (NCBI taxonomy): Eukaryota > Metazoa > Arthropoda > Insecta > Orthoptera > Acrididae > Schistocerca > Schistocerca cancellata. The sequence continues at coordinate 406,884,899 of NC_064626.1, read as the reverse complement.
TATCTGGCGACATAGGGATGTGATATTTTTAGATAAAGCTACAAGGCTGAATAAAGTTTCACTAAATGATACTCACTGTTTCAGTGAATAATTATCCGTCACATGTTTAGAGCTCCAAAAAGCTATTCGGTTTAGCTCAAGGAGTCGCATCTCGCTGAATGGACTAAGATATTTCTATTGAGCGTTAAATTTCGTAACGACGTTCTCCCATCTCAAATACCAAACATTTGTATCGCTGTTGTCTTATACGTAAGTTGTGAGACATGATGGCACACTTAACTTGTTCGCAACGGTGGTATTGTTTACCCTTAACCGCATATGATGGCTAAATTATTGATATCGTTCACTATAGAACGCACAGCATCAGTGAAATATGAATTCTATGTTACAACCACAACTCATTACTTACTGAATTTTGGTATGCTGGCTACTTCTGATCATTCTATGAATTAGAGCTGAAACTCTAAATATCCAGGACTTACATTTCACAGATAAATGAAATAATCCTCTTCCCCCCGGGAGGCAGAATTTTTCGATTTTCTTTTCCTATTTAGAAGCCGAAGAATGGTACCTCACTGTAGGCCATTGCTCTACGGTGTTTGCCTGTTTTCTGCCTGTTCTTGTTCCCATCCACTGATTACATAATTTGTTAACACTAATATGTCTATATAATACTTCGTACTCTTAAGTCTTTGGCCTGTTGCACCTGTAGATGCATTTACTTCAAGAACGAATTTGTACGGTTCTCAAGGATGAAGGACACAGCAGTGCATTGTATTTCTTAGACAGACACTCCTCTTTAGCCACATCAGCACACATGTTACTTCTTCCGTGACAATAATTACAAAACTGATAATTAAATCATCTTCAGCTGAACACAAGAGAAAATTAACTTTTCAAACAAATTCAAATATGACAAATGATACGCGTAGCACAGAGGCGCTAAGTAATTACATGTCGGAATTTCTGTTGAAACTTTTTGTCAAGACACTACAACATATACAAAAATATGGATATTTTTGAGCAAGCGATAAATTCAAAGATACTGTGACTGCTGATGAGAATTATGGTGTAGGATTCTCATACGCATTTAAAGAGATTCAAACCAGTATTTTGCCTCGTTAATGATTCTTTTAATGGCTACTAAAGGCCTTTGTGTTCAGGTGGATAGTGATAGATCACACATATTTTAAATGTTAGTTGCCCACACATCAGATACTTAGATTTGAAAACTTTTTTGGTTAGAGGAAATCGTTGAGGATCACTTTATTCTTCACGTTATTTCTTGCACTGTCTATTTACTTTTAATGAAAATCACTTATGACTAGTAACTGCCGTTAACCACTTTTCTCGTGCATAGAAACTGCCTGGGTTCCACGACAATTTTCTCAGAAGCAACGACGACGCCATACGTAGTTTTAGATCAAACGTAAATGTCTACATTTTGCCGAAAGGTTGCTAGTGAATATCAGTCACTCCAGAAATAGTCATCAGAACAACATCTCCACTCGCAAGTGTGAAAGCGTTCGTCTGTTGTAACTATGAAATCAGAAGTGAGAATCTGGAAACAGGAGCACCGGCCGATATCAAGTTGAATATAAAAAAGATAGGGACATAACCTACCTACCCTCTCACAAACTGATTAGCTCTTAGTTTAATGTCCGCTTGCTTAGCTGAGTACGACGGCACGGTAGCTCAGCGTGTTCGGTCAGAGAGCTGGTTGGCCTCTGTAATAAAAAACTGAGTGAAAGGATCAACAACGAACTTGAACGGATGTCATGTAACGTCCACCACGACCAAACACAACGATAAACATCAAACAAAATGCAAAAAAAGAAAGTGTGGTAATGTGTTTGCCTTCCATGCTGCGGGCCCGGGTACGAGTCCCGTCAGGGTTGGAAATTTTCTCTGCTCGTGGACTGGGTGTTGTGCTATCAGCATCGCCAATACCCAAGTCGCCCAATGTGGCATCACCTTAGTATCGTTTATCTTTTGTTACTTTAAAATAGGAGTGTAATTTTTAACAGTAGTCTTTGTCCAGCTGTAAAATTTATTTTCAATATTGGCTGGTGTCTGTTCTCGTAGATGAATAATTGTCTCAGAATTTTTGGGAGCACTCAGATGGACATAGTGAATATTTTGTCTCGTGCACTGTCGCCTGATGCTTTCCATATCCATAATAGGGCCGCCTCACTTACAGGATGTAACAGTTATTATAGCTGTCCTTGGACAGCAAGTTTCGATTGTGTTGGACGATTTTAATATGATTGCAGAATGAATTTTTCACTCTCCAGCCGAGTGCACGCTGATTTGAAACTTCCTGCCCGATCAGCACAGTGTGTGAGACGGGGACTCGAAGCTGAGATCTTTGCCTTTTGCTGGCCCCTCACGGGACTTCTTTCGCCACGGTTTCTTCTCCGGATCGTTAATTGTGTTTGGATAGCTAAACCGGTAGGGCACTTTACCGAGAAAGACGGAAGTCTAGGTCTGATTCTAGGTCTGGTACACAATTTTTAATCTGCCAAGAAGTTTCAGTATCCATTGCACCAGAATTCTTCATTGCAAGGAGTTGTAGTACTTCTTCAGAAGTCTGCAACGTCCGAGTATTTTAGGGGTTTTCCCGTGCTGAAAACTGGCCATGAAGTACAGTACAAGAGTTAGAACATAATGACCAATAAATCGCAGTTTTATGTGTGCATTTTCCTGTCATTTCCAGTAAAAGCTTCCGTGTTGTATAATTATTTTACGTATCGAAATCACTTATCTGAGTATCCACTATTTGTATTCGAGATGATATTCACGCTAGAAAGTAAAGCGTTTCGAAAACACAGGGAAGCCTACGTTCTTATAACACTCACATTTGGTTACATAGTTAAATAACCGTAGCAATGAACTGTCATAGATTTCAATATTCGTATTATTTTGTTTATATAGTGTGAAATACATTGTAGAAAGGAAACTATATATTCTACGACGACAGAACATCTCATTGTATCTCTCGCCTCCTTGTTGGAGAAATTCTCTAGGGCAATTTCACACACTTAGCCTTAAGCTACGCTCTCTACCATTTTTTCAGAACCACTCAAAACATCAAGTGCGCGTGGTTCATCGGTACTACTTAGAACTCAACGCCAGTGAGAAGAAACATTCTTTACAAAAACTTCATTTGTTTGTAGGTGGCACAAAAAATATTTATTTAATTAGGGAACTTGAGAAGAAGTACTCAGAATAATAAGTAGTTAACAGTTCACGTTTATATTCAGGTATTTGTGAGCGTGATTGTTGAAATGTCAATGGTGTGTCAAGTAGGAAAAGTAAAAGAAATTCTTTATTTACATTTCTCGGAAAAGTAGTAATGTACATATACGAGTATCTCCACATAATTTACGCTCTTTTCGTTAAACAAACAACACTTCCTAATCTACGAAATGTGAAAAGTGAAGTAGTGCTTTGCACTAGCGTGATATCTTCAGTATTCGATGTGCTCTGACAAAATAAATTCTGCCCGATAGGCCATTTTCACTAATCAAGCAGTCAAAAAGACATCTTTCAAAGGTTCTATATCAACAATTTAGTGATCACAGAAGCCATTTATAGGAATAGCACGATTGTTTCGAATGTACTTGCATTTATAATGGGCAATTATATCAAAATTACTTCGAAGTTTACTAGCGCAGAATACTCTAATTTACCATAAATGCTGACGTCTCTAGGGCGTAGAGCAAGTAATGTTCCAGCAACCACACTGAACCGCAGGAACAATAGCAGTCTTATTGTTTAGTAAATGAGTAACACTGGGAGAGAGCCTTCGTTATTACTGGTGTGAGAAGCTACATATTTGAAACAACTTTGTTCGATCACAAAACAAGTCAGTGTTGTAACGTACTAGCAAAATATTTGTTTTTCGTAATCTTAGCATACCTTTTCGAACTATCACGCTTGTCTACAGTGTTAGGAGAGTATTTTATTGTAACTTTACATTAATTAAAACGTAAGAAACAAATAAAGTATTACAACAGACAGAGAGCCGTCAAGAACTTCGATAAATTCTAATTATTTCCATTCTACAAATACAGTTTATGTTGTGTTGCAGTCTTCTCTTGGAAAACTCTTTACTTGCCGCGAGGAAGGACCAATAATTACTAGTTTCGCTCAGTTAAATGACCGTCTTCAGGTCATACAATAGAAAGCAGAGTCTACATCTGTTATTCTATTGTGTGATCTGAAGATACCCATTTAACTGGTCGAAACTAGTAAACTAGTAATAGTTGTATCCTTCCTTGACACCTTGGTAAATAAAAAGTTTTCGAAAAGAAGAGTGTATCACTGTATTTAAATATCGCCACCTGCAACACTGACAATGTCGGGTAATTATAGCTTTATGTTGTTTGTGGTACTGTTTATGTGCAGTATATAATTTTTTGTCTATTTCGATTCTAATGTATGACAATAGATGGTTGAACTTGTGTTCACAATGCAAGGTCCTTAGCTAGGGTTTCATCATGTACTTTTCGATAAACATAATAACATATTTAATAATTCCCAAGGACATTGCCTGTTTGTTGATTATTTAGATGTAAAGAGTATATAATTTTAGAGATGGGATAACTCCTGCTCGAAGTACCCGACGACTGTAACAAATGTGTGTAAGAAATATTCATTAAAATAACGTTCAGTAACAATTAGAATACAAAACGGTAGGAGTTTCTTGACAAAAATGAAGAGAAATTTTATTATATAAGACAATCACTTGCAGTTTATTTTCAGTATATTTTGTTTTCTTTGACCGAAGAAATTCTACAGAGGAAGTATTTCTTAAATCTGATAACAGTGGAGCAGTTAAGTTCCTATCACTCAAACGCTAGTTATCATGGGAATTAATATTTCTCTTTGTGCCTCATTGTTGGCGAATTGTTAACTGGAAAACAATTTCGCTCTGTTTCGTGGTTCCAGGGATATTTATCGTCCGTGTGGTAATGATGTCTAAATTATGTCCTCTACACGCATTGGTACTAGGGGAACGGTTAGCGCACTTTCCTTTCTTATCTATCTTCTTGACGCGAAAACCGAAAATAAAGATATCTGGAAACATCCCAAACGTAAATTTTGTATTACGAGCACAGAGTTACATACGTTATAAAACGTGTGATACTAGCGCGGCCTACTGAAGTGAAGGATAAACATGTTACATATATCTCAATATCATTCCAAAACGTTATGTAAGTTCCACAAAAATATTTTGTTCACCGTGGAATGCGGGAAGATTTTGGAGTAATGGCACCCACCAAAGATAGCGGACAGCATCAAACAACAAAGAATGAGGTACACGTTGACCTAACGACGTGTCGTTATTGATTGTGCGCTTAGAATGACGAAGTAAACTGTAACAGGCTATGAAAAATAAATATTTGTCATAAAATGATCTTTCACAGATCGCTGGCAGTGCACGATTGCGATATACGAGTACAAGACACGCAGGTCTGATTTCAGTACAACGATTCAGAAGTCAGTAGAGGTAAACACCTGTGGTAATAGCGCTTTCCAAGTCACATCCAGAGACAGACATGGGATCAAACGGTACGCCGCACAGGTCTTGGGTTGGGTTGTTTGTGGCAGGAGACCGGACAGCGAGGTCATCGCTCTCATCGGATTAGGGAAGGACGGGGAAGGAAGTGGGTCGTGCCCTTTCAAAGGAACCATCCCGGAATTTGCTGGAGCGATTTAGGAAAATCACGGAAAATCTAAATCAGGATGGCCGACGCGGGATTGAACCGTCGTTCTCCGAATGCGAGTCTAGTGTGCTAGCCACTGCGCCACCTCGCTCGGTCGCACAGGTCTTCATCAGCAATTAAATCTCGAACAAATGTAATAATGGGGACAAATAAGAACATGACCTGGACAGAAGATGTGTACTACTAAAAACAGTAAGGACATCAAGCAGAGATACCTCTCCTCATTAAATGGAGAGCTCTTCACACATACAAAGAAAGCCGAAGCCGATGCAGTTGATGCAGTTGGTTCTCACGAATTACAACTACAAGCAAATGAGAGGAGCAGCAAAAATGTTGAAAAATCCTTTCTGCCCCGACAACGAAATATCTTTGTTCGATATTCTTATCTGTTGTCATAGAAACATTTTTATTTGACGTACTGTAATTCTCGGACTTATGACAGCTGAAGTCTGCTCTGCTCCATATATTTCGTTGAAGAGGTAAACTTGAATAGTGACACGTTTACGTCCATCACATCGTTTTCCTTATCTTTCAGACTCGCTAGCGAAGCCGTGGACTAATTAATTATATCTGTATTTGGCCTCAGGTAAAATCTAGGATACGGTATTATCAACTTCAATGTCTTGCATCATTATGTATTCAATAAAGATTCCTTTGTCGTAATTTGTGAGTCTGGCCTTCACCAGTCATCATCGAGGTACAGCGATGATAAGAAGCTCTCCTCATGGATTGGTGTCGGGCAGGCATGACATGCCAGGAGAAATACACATCACGACGTAGGACAACAGTCTACCACCGAAACGTCATGTTGTATTATCACTTACCTCAGATTCGGCAGAATGCTGTACCCTAGCATGAGCAAAATATATCCATTACCCAAAGTAAACGACTTTTTTGGTCGCATTTAGTCATTGGCTACCGATGCGGATGTATTGGACAAGATCTGTTTCAATTTCTACAAGGTGGAAACGAGTTTGAGAAATCATGGCACAGACAATCAAATAACCGAAACGGCGTCAAATGACTATAATGAAAAGTTTTTTGTTTGATTCATTTTTATGTACTATGACGAAGAACAAATTTTATTAAATGAATCCCTTGGGGGTTACAACCACAAAGCCACGCGTGACCGCTGCTCAACACCATTCCCGTCCATTTTCGCTATACATGAGGTCTGCTATAGACTCCGTCTGTCCAGGGAGGTCTAAGTAAAGTGAGCCTCGCGAAAACAAAGTAAATACACTCACTTTAAACGTAAACAAAGGGAGGTTAGACCAATCGTGATGAAGCATGACAATCCACTACATTGTAAACAGCAGACTTGTTACAATTTTAATCGCCTCAGCGATGTAGCCATACGGTACGTGTTTTGACTACAGCACGCACTGTTTTATACTGCCAGGCGGGAAAAGACACAATAACACTACTCCAAACATTCTCTGTCCCAGTATTTCTGAGCAAAGATTAAGATATCGTAGACGATATTTATTGTATTTGCTCTCGAAGCACGTCGCACGTTACTGAAATACTCACAGTTTAAGTTTTCCCTGTGAATGATGCAAAGTCAGGCCAGCAATCGGCAATGGCTTAGGTAGACAGCACATGTCGAACAACTCACTGCATTGACTACGTATAGTTATAAAGTAATAGGTCTGTAGATATGTTAGAATTTTAAAGTGTTTTCCCTGGGACATATCGTTCCAGAATTACATTAAAAATAGTTTTACGTGATCGATTGACCAAGTCATACAATATAACAGGTGTTAAAACAATCGAAATATAAAATAGAATTAAAAGTGCAGGAGTCCGTTGTAGTTGAATTTATTTAAGTCGATTAGAAAGTCACACGATGGGTTTCGCAACTTTCAAATTGCATCTGCTGGTGTATATAAATGTCGTATGGTATGCGGAGCTATTACAGAATGCGTGACGTAACAGTTGGCGTGGCTAGCCAGTTCTCAGCCTTTTTAGCTTGATAAAAGCGATCATCAATGATGAATGTTCAATGTGTATTAAAATTATGAACTGTCATCATATTACGAACTAAAATGTGTTCCTGTGGGCCTATTCTAGTCGCTAACGTGATGACAATTCACGATTTTAACATAGACTGGATATTTATCGTTGATGATGGTTCTTATCAACTGAAGAAGACTGTGAACTTTGCCTAACCACGTGACCTGTTACTTTGCGGCATCCTGTAATACCTCAGTTACCTTACGATATAGCATTATGTACACCAGTAGATGCAACATAAAAGTTGCGAAACCGGTGGTGTGACTTTATAACTGACTTTAATAAATCCAGATACGGCGGACCATCGCACTTTCCATTCAGTTTTTTATTTTGATTGTTTCAACACACACACACACACACACACACACACACACACACACACACATATATATATATATATATATATATATATATATATATATATATATATATAACAACTCCTGTTGTATTGTATGAACTGGTCAATCAATTATGTGCAATTACTTTAGCCATGGCTGCCCTAGTTTTAAAATTATCTGTAAAAATAATTCCCATTTCCCGATTCCGTCGCAAATATTCTGAAGGTTTCCCTTGGCTGTAAGGTAAATGCTGCAACTCCAAAATTGCCTCCATATAGTACCATCTACCACACAGCCAGATCGCATGGTATTTGTTTGAAAAACCCCTAAGTCTCTGATGGGTCATTATTTGAACATCCTGCTGTAGCTTTAGTATTAAAGAACAAACCAAATGTTCTTTCGTAATATATATTGCACTAAAATACGTTTCTTGTCCACATGATACACCGCTAGAATGGAATAAGGTATGGAATCGGAAGGGAAATATATGTATCGAGGTATGCCTCTTACAGACTTTTATTATGCGAGATGGAAGTTAACGTGGTGGCGGTAGTCCATCATTATCGAAATTATTGCAGCCGAGCGGGAGCATTTCCGCTATCGCGAACGCGCGGGTTTGGTCCCTCCGTTAGGCGAGGTGTCAGGGACGCGCTGTCACCGCCACTTATCGCTGTAGCGTATTCCAGGAAACGGCGGCGTGCATTATGCAGCCAGCCAGGGGTGCCCGCAAGGTAGATGGCCGGGTGCGAGCCGCGCCGGTGTCTTCGGCGGCGCGTACCGTGGCGTACAGGGCGGTACGGCGCGGCTGTAGAGACTCGGTAAATAATGTAGAGCGCCGCGTTCTGACCGGCCTGGATATTTTTGTGGAACCGGGCGCCTGGCAATGCGAGGCCGCCGCGGCCTGAGCGCCGCTCTGCGCATGCGCCACCGTTGGGTCTGCAGACAATGCACACCTGCGCTCACGAAAGCGTTCCTCGCACCAGATAATATTTTCGGAAAAAGCTGTAACACGAAATGAATTTCTTGAATCTCTCGCCTACGTTGGACGTAATGCACGCGTCGGTGGTGCAGCTCAACTCTGCCTGTTTAATGTCGACCACCAGAGCGGCGCCTGCTCGCTCGGTTTCCATGACGACGAGTTTCATTATAACTGCTGCCTGTAAACGCTGTTAGACATGATTTTTTTCATTGTAAATGGCTTTATATAATTTCGAATTTTACTTTTTGGGGAAAGGTTCTTGTTACATTGATCTGTGCCTTTCGTAGGCAAAAATTTGAGAACTACGAAACGGGAAAGAGGCAACCAAATTTTATATCTTGTCCGTGTGTCTTGATAATTCTATAAAGAAGGACTATCACAGTTGTGAAATGAGAGTTTTGCTGACGATATCGCGCGGCAAATATCCGCTGCAGTTGTCGACAAAATTCTTCCTGTACAAAGAAGCTGCGACTGTAATGCATAGTAAAATATTTGCCAGTTAATTAATCGTAAGATCCAGTTTAGGTCGGCGAAGCACTTATTAGTTTCATTTCATTTTTTTTTTGTAAGCTAACTTATTTATTTATTATATCTGTTCCAGATGAGTGCAGACCACCCAAAAATTCAAGCGAATCACAAATTTTTAACTCTTATAACGAGACAAGATGACAACGATGATGGCTATTAGGGAGCTAAACATTATGGTGTTCAGTGACCATACTAAAATGTGTAAAGGAGTGGGGTTAAAAAGTTTTCTGCAGTTGTAAGTATAAGAATGGCTTTCTCATACGTAATTATTCAAAGAACACACACTCTACATATAGGGATTTTACATATTGCTCTCCTAGACATGATGATCGAAGAGGAGGTTTCTCGCTGCCATTCTATGATCTGTTACGATCATTAAAATGTGTATATGTATCGTGCGGACGACTACAATGAGTACTTACTGTGTGGAGTTTTGATTATTGTACGTTGTTTGGATTGATACGTAGAAAAATTGTAACTTCATAGCAGATGATTGTGAGCACATTTCCAAATTTCATAAGACGTTGCGGAGAACTTGGAATTTAACAGAAGGCAATACACTACGTCTAATCACCAGGAAATTAATGCGATCGTTACTCTACCTTTTGTAACGAAACGCTTGTGATAAAAGCTTCTTTCAACGGCGAACTTTCTGCCACTAGTAAGTAAGCCTGATCTATTCCTTCTTCAGATTTATGATTCTCAGTTTATCTTATGTAATGACACTGCCTTCTTTTCTCCAGTGATAGTATTTTTGTACCCACATTTATGAACCTTCAGAGACCCATGATGCACAGCTCAGACACTGTAGAAACATAGTTTTTCACCTCTGCTTTTTATGTCGTTTGAAGTAACCATTCATGAATACCTTGGCACGTGATCCACCAATCTCCTAGTAACAGTTTTATAGTTTTCAATGGCCGTTGGTCCTTACCTATTTCATCTCATATCTCTTTAAATATTGAAGGACATATTTTATTGTCAACATCGTGTTATAGTAACACAACTCAGAGCTTGTATTTCTTTCTTCTACAGCGTGCAATTATCCACGTATTATTTCCATCTCATGTGTTGCTCCAGACGCCTTCTTAGATTCTAATCCTTCATACCAATCTAGCTGATACCAGTCCAGTTCTATATTCTAGAAATTCTCTTTTGCTTTCTTGCACAGTTCTGCCTCTAATGTTTACCATCATTAGGGCATCTCGATTTTAATACATTTACAGCAAGAGAAACGTGATACATTTTCAGTATTTCCTTTAGTACCGAATCTCGGATTAAGACGTAAAGAAAACTGGACGAGGTTTTTCACACAGATCGTCCTAAAACAACTGTCTTGTGGGGAGAGAAGCAGATTTAATTGTGATATGAAGTGACGAGCCAAATAGATATTCAATGAAATGTCTTGTTCTACGATGAGATTCGATAAAATTAACTGATATGATATGTTACAGTACCTGACTCAGCCTATGTAAATAATCAAGAAATCATTTGCTAGGAACTTAAATATAAAATGCTGAAGTGCTGTAGGTTATTAACAGTTATGTTTGTGGAGTGAAGAGATACTATTGTTAGTTTAGTTTTTTTCGTCTTATTAAATCTCCTCAGTAGCTTTATTCTATTTCTTTGTCCATGCATATTTCTTATGTATAATATTAATTAATGTCGATAGCAAAATTCTGAGTTTTCTCCGTATAGTTCAGCACAAGTCGGACTATGGTATAGGCATCCTCTACAAACAGCCTTGGGCAGGATAGTACTGATGAAGAAAACTTTTGTAGATCCTTACGGCAGGCAATCCAACTTACACCAATCGCTCACTGGCTGGATAATGTAAGCTGGGTTGCCTATCTTAAAGTGTAGGAAATATTTTGTTTTATAAAGTTTAAATCTATTCTAAGAGTAGTGTATGCCTACATATAGATAAATTTTAAATCATTTGACATAATTCTCTATTTGCCAGTTTCCTCTCCCGTTCAGAGCGGGACAGAGTGGAACAGAGATTGCCCACTTGACGCTGGCGCTTCTGTGGTCGCAGATACAAGTGTAGACCCACACTACACACAACCTGGAGCAACACTTCTCACGATGCAGTGTCTCTATGGTCACTGTTAGCATTCGAACCCATCAGATGGGTAGTATTCAACATGATTAAATGGCGACTGGCTTTTACTTTCAACATTTGTATTATACCAATCCTCACTGCAAGATCATACTAATTTTCAGAAGCCAGTGGCTTGTGTCTATTTAAGTTGCTACTAGCATATTTATTAAAGATCGCCGAGAGTGAAAATGTACAATACACGTCTTCATTATAACTAACTAAATAGGTTAGCATAGTTGAAGCAACGAGGGAACCAAAGAAACTGTCGTCCACAAGTAGCGATACGTTGTTTTTTGACGTAAAAGGAATTATAAACTCTTAGTAAAGAATCAAATTATTTCGAACTGGGATTGTATTCTGATGTGATGTAACTTAATAATTCGTCTTATTGTTGAAGGAGTTTTCTAAAGAGATATGTGCCATAGCTTCATATACTGTCCTTTTCCATTTCATTTTAACTACAATCACGTAAATACGTCCCCTCCTCCACTTCCTTCTCCGATCCATTTGACTGTTTTCTTGCCTGTTACAGTCGTTCCTAGCATGCTTCTCTCTTTTCTCTGCTGGGCAGCCTCAATATTTGAATCCATTTTGCATCTAAATCAGTGAACCTTTGCAATAAGTGAAAACTGGCAATGTAGGCTGATTATAAACTTACCATTTAATCAAATGCTTTTGAAGTCCCTGTCCACTCTAACAAAACGCATTTCTTCATTTTATTTCTTTTTTTTGTCCATCATGCTATTTCACCAACTGTCCATGACGTAAAGACTAATCAGTGGGACCTATGACTTTACGATTGTTAATTTAGTTCTGATGTATTAGTTACACATTATGTTAAACTTATTCTATTTCATTCTTACGGCCACTTTCAAACTCAGTCCTTTCAATTACCCCAGTTATTATTAAAGTTGTCTTCAACGGAATTACATACTAGAATGCATTAGCAAATTTGATATTTTTTATACACGTTCTGTGTATTTCCTTTTTCCAAATATAGCTCTGCTGAGAATAACTTTGTTGGCATTGCATTTCATTACCAAAACTTTTCTTTCAACTGAGAATTTTCATGTTATCTGTATTGAAGCCACTGTAAATTTAAATCACGATATTAGTATGGAGCCGGGAGCGGTTCTAGGCACTACAGACTGGAACCGCGCGGACGCTACGGTCGCAGGTTCGAATTCTGCCTCGGGCATGGATGTGTGTGATGTCCTTAGGTTAGCTAGTTTTAGTAGTTCTAAGTTCTAGAGGACTGATGACCTCAGATGTTAAGTTCCATAGTACTCAGAATAATTTCTTTACTGGTATGGAGACACTGAAGCACGATTTGTCTAAATATCTGATTTATTTAATTTAAAAACTCATTTATCCGGAAGACATGATTCCGTTATCAGGTTTTTAGAGGTATTTTGCACAGTCAAAAATAATAAGCAAGCAGCAAAAAGACAAACTTTTGACACTGTCTTTTATGTATGTCGCACTATACAGGATAGTATTATATATTTGACAATTCTCGTTAGCTACTTGCTTATTATTTTGGATGTTTAAGAACTCGATACTCGATCATATCTTTCCGAAAAAAATATTGTGTTCTTCAATTCAATAATTCAATCGTATAGACAACTGGTGCATATTATCTGTACTGAGAATTGTCGGTAACTTGTAGGACGCTAATGGAAGCTGTGGGAATGATGTATATTTTCTTTTGTTTACTACCCTAATTGTTCAAAGTTTTAACGTAAGTGGAATAGAAGCCTTGTCTCACAAGGGATGCTATTACAGTTTTTAAAATTAACTTGAAAGATTTCTCATAAACTATGAACTGTGGCAAATGAGATAGTACAATTCATTTGTTATCTCTGTTCGTGACATATAAATGGAAAATATGAACTATATCTGGTTACGGAACCTACTTGTTCCTTTTTCTAATTCAAATTTAATGTTCTTTCTACGAGATTGTGAGTACTTTTAGTAACCTTGTATATTACAGAGAGGAAGAGGGATGGTTTATACAATATAATGTATGTGTACTTTCCTGTGAAGTGGAACCTTGACCAGCAACAAAAAATTTCTGACACATAGATAAACAAATTTTACATCTAGACTGAAATCGCATCTTCTGTTCAACACCTTATGTGCTACAGATTACACTTTTGTTAGAATTAAGAATGTTCACTAATAGCACGTTTTCCATCAATATAAACAGTTTCTACTCTCTTTGGTTAATGTAAGAATGGCCATTAATAACAATTATATGTTTGTATTATTTGAAGTTTTATGGTACTGACACCACTGTAGTATTTAGTAAAATGTAGTCGTAGACATAAATACCTCATGTTTATGTAGCCTATGAACTGAAATATTCCATGTCATATCAGTAGAAATCTGACGGAGAATCTGTGGATCAAGGCTTTCACTTACTCTTATTTCTGTATTGTGACGTAATTTTAACAATGGACAGACATATTATTTCCAATGTGTTCTGACATTTTCGATGCAGCATTCGAATTGTGTTTATAGATAACCAGCAGGTAACTTGAACAGCTCTCAATCGCATACAGTATTATTGTTCTTTAAGAAGCCGTGCGTGCTAGTTTCCTAGGGCTACAACAGTGTGTACAGGGGCTAATGCCGTTTCGCATCTTTGTATGCTTCTTGAAACCTCAGTCACCTCTTCGTATTTGAACGTCTTCCTAATTTTGGAATCTCACAAATGCCGTCGGTTACTTAGAAATATACTTCGTTTGTTCTTTAAATAAGCATAGCAGTTGATATTCTTCACTTTAAATGTCTACAGAAACTGTTGCATACTTGGAAGGAAAGGTGGACGTCAGTCGCTGACAAATGGAAAACCAGTAAAAATATATTAAACTGAAAATTACTTCACAGGTAAATCATGTTAAATTGCAACTCTTCTCCTCACCTGTTCTCATGTATCAACTCGACATTAAAATGTTATTCATATGGCAGATAAACCAGAAAAGAGCTTCGATACAATGTGGACAGATCATAAACGATTCGATAACATAACCAAAGAAGAAGAACGGAGAAGTGAGAGCTGCATTTATGACTCAGTTGTCAAAACACTCTTTAAAAACACGACCACCGTACAAAATTTAGGTTGTCTACAAAATATTGTAAAAAATACCAGTACGTTGAGGAGGAGGAGGAGGAGATTAGTGTTTAACGTCCCGTCGACAACGAGGTCATTAGAGACGGAGCGCAAGCTCGGGTGAGGGAAGGATGTGGAAGGAAATCGGCCGTGCCCTTTCAAAGGAACCATCCCGGCATTTGCCTGAAGCGATTTAGGGAAATCACGGAAAACCTAAATCAGGATGGCCGGAGACGGGATTGAACCGTCGTCCTCCCGAATGCGAGTCCAGTGTGCTAACCACTGCGCCACCTCGCTCGGTATACGTTGAGGAGGTAGGCTTTTAAGATAGATATGTGGTTTAGCTTGTTCTCTTATTCCATAATTATTTCATGTAGATACAGTTATAGCAGCAGCATAAATGTATGTGAAGACTGAAATAATAACAGGGAGGCAAGACAAACGCGTAACAGAACTGGGGTTTGTGCAGCTGAAGCGGTTTCAGGAAACTATTTGTAACCTTTGTTAATATTTCTAACGCTACTTATTACACATTGACCTGCTACAACCGTAATATACCTTTCCTGAAAGTCTAACAGAAAATGTTCCTACCCATAGTTCGTTGGCGTATAGCCGCATCTAAATCACGGGATATAGTCAGAATTTACACTATATAAACTGCCAAGTAATTTACAAACTAATAAATATTTTTTTCAAGCTGAACATGGTCTTCGTTTTAGCCAAGTACGATTAACTTATTTATTTACCTTTTAAAACTGGCGTTTGATAAATTTCAAATTGTACATCTCTGAGTTTCAGCAAGCACACGCAGTCAACTAAAGGGATGCTTGAGAATAGGAAAAATCCGAGCACAGACTTCATTTCATCAACAAAATTTCATGGTGGCGGAGGAGCAGTCCATCTAGATAATGGTGACACAATATCAAAGTACGGAAATGCATGCTCGACCCCTCCGCTGAAGCAGGTACGTAAATAGGCATATAGGACGTAAGTCATGAGGACCCAGATTCTGTAGTGTAGTGCTTGAATCACACTTGAATCGTACCGGGGATTGAGGCATAAAAGTAAATGTAAGCCACTGAGGACTATAACTTTCAGTGGAAAAATGGCTTGAGAGATTGTGGAATAGGATGATTCTAATCTTCTTTTTTTCTCGCTTGGCTGACTATGTATCGGTAGCATTCGATTTTATGATTGCGAAGTGTGGAAAGTAGTCTAGAGTAGACAAGTACGTGAAACGGTAATGAATAGATACAGAGCGTCTTGTTGTACTCGGTAGAATACTAAAGCTTAGGCTACGGAAGGTGACACAAGATTAAAAAGTATGGAAATTTATTTGTGGTAGTAGTAGTAGTAGTAGTAGTAGTACTAGCAGCAGCAGATGAAGAAGTAACTATGATTCTGAAAGATTGGTTAACTGCCATTTAAATTCCTACATTGCATATTGGCCATTAAACGTTGAACCATCAGTCAAATACTCCGCCAAGGAGGACGCACTGTTTGCGTTATACAGGCGTAGGGGGCATAAATTTATTAGTCGGGGACCAATGCGCCACTGATTTAGATGACAAAAAAATTTATTCGTATTTGAAGTTTCACCCCGGTTTGTAGAATGTTCCTTCACTTTTGGGGCATGCACCATTACTCCCTTTGCGAAAGCCCGGCAGAGTAGTTTCGAGCCTTCGCAGTACCCACAAGATATGCAGCCAAAATGTAGAAAGAGCTAAAAGTGTCCGAGCGGCGTGATCGAAATACGACGGTATACGAATTAATATGTTTTCTTATCATCTCCATTTAACGTTATGTTCTATAGAATTACTTATTTATTACCTTCTCGAAATCTGCCTTTTTGTGTGTGTAAAGCAGGTCGTATAACATGTTTAATATATGGAAAACCATTTATACAATATATTTCTTGTGCTCAGTACCAATAATACTCAGGCTTTGATTTTGTACAATATAACTTAACAGGAAACATACAGCAAGGGAACATTATTTAATTATCAATAACCTGAAATGAAAATAAGGGGAAAATATTTATTAACAGAAACAACTGAAAAAAGTAATAAGTTGATTTTAAAATACTAATTTGTATGGAAGTCTATGGAAACATTTAAATTTGCAACTACCTCGGTATGTCTCTAGCATCGCCTGCCCGACTAAGAAAATCCCCTACACCTACGGCCACCCACAATTCCGTGAAGATTAAAAATTTTATGATATTACTAGTAAACAAAATATTTGTGCTGAACTAAATCGTAATAATTACGTTAGTATTGTAGGGACGGTTCAAAACACGAACACAACATTTCACATATCTCGCACAGATCTACATATGTATTATATTTTTATTCAAACTCGTAACCTGTGTGTGACACCACTACACTTAATACTTTGTCATGCCTTCGTTGGCGTGGATACTGCCATGAACGTCTTTTTTTTCTATTAACATGTGTAAGACCTGTGTAGTTGCTATTGTTATTAATACCTACTGTGGCTGAGGATGACAGGGCAGCCGGTCGGTACCGTTGGGCCTTCCGAGGCCTGTTCAGACAGAGTTTACTTATTTTTATTGACACCCATTCTCGACTTTCAGGATGAATTTTCACTCTGTTAGGGAGTGTGCGCTGTAATATCCTCTCTTTCAAGAGTGGTAGTCGCGAAAGGCATGCGGGAACAATTCTGAGGAGTGGAAAGTGGGAGCATGGTTTCTGACAGAAGCTACAAGCGCGCACCGTGAGTCCTGCTCGAACTGATCCGCAATGAGAGCACTTTTCCGCCAGTGGCAAAGCTTCCAGGCTAGAATCCCGATCCAGTGCTGACTACAATCTGTGAGGAAGTTTCCTCAATTTCAGACTGATTCTAGACATCTCGTTTATTACTAGGCTAGCTGCGCGGGATTAGTAGAGCGGTCTGAAGCGCTGCAGTCATGGACTGTGCGGTTGATCCCGGCGGAGGTTCAAGTCCTCCTTTGGGCATGGGTGTATGTGTTTGTCCTTAGGGTAGTGTGTAAGCTTAGGGACTGATGACCCATAAGATTTCACACACACATTACTAGGCTTCTTGTATAAAAGACTCGATATTCCTAGGTACTCCGGTGTGCAAAACTGAAGAACAAACGTAATTGCGAAATAACATAACTCAATGTAATTTAGACTATCCGTGGAAAACTGCTACAGTATAGTACAGAAGGAACAGAAGTACGTAACGAGATAAACATAAATTAGAATTTTTTATTCAAAGACAATAATTATACTTAGGTCACTTAATTTTTGATGGTCCAGTGGAAGTTACAAAAGACATTACACGAGTCTTAATAGGTTGGGTGATCACTACGGACGGCAACATATGCTCTGCAGCGTACTCCCATGCTGGCTACAAGGTTGGTAAGCAAGTTTTGTATCAGGCACTTCCATTCTTCTACCAACACCATTGACAACTGCTGAATGATCGTTGAAGGATGTGGACGTGTAATACAGCTCCACAACGAACGCTAACCTACTCATTTTCTCACATGTTTACAAAGGCTTTTCTTAAAATACATAGTCGGTCGTAGTTTTCTAGTTTTCCAAGTTTACAGTTGGACAAGTTTTGATTTCGTCGGTATGTATTGTGTTAGTATTGTATTTCATGACCTACCATGTCCATCCTTACGTCTGTTATGAAAATGTACGGAAATGGGATACATAATTTATTTTGCATTCTTGTGGTTTCAAACAGTCTTCTAAAAAAGGAAAACAACATATCCCACAAGTGCTCGGTAGAATATAAGGCAGGGGAATGGGCAGGAACAGACGCCGAATATCCTCTCATTACAAGAGCTGCTCCACCTGCACTGTTCGATGTGGTTGCGCGTTATCATCCATAAAAACGAAATCAGAGCCGAATGTACCCCTTAAAAGACGCACGTGGGGGAAGTTCTACAGTGTCACAATATCGTTGTCCGGTTCGGCCGGTGAGTGTACCGTGTTCAAGCATTTGGACCTAAGTACGTTAAGCTTCTTCGCACTATAACACCTGCATCACCGAGACGATCGCATGTGACAATGTTCCTGTGTGCAAGGCGTGTTCCCAACTCTCGCCGTATGAGGGTGCGTACAGAATCAGACTGCATCTGGTCTCATCCGCGAAGACCATACGGCTCCGCTCCTCGCGTACTATGCTCATGCCACCATCGTAAACTGTGCCGCCGATATGCCGGTGTCAAAGGTGCACAGCGTACTGGTTGTCGGGCGAAGAGACCACCCCCATGCATTCAGCGCACCACTGTGGGGGGGGGGGGGGGGGATGACTGCGTACCTTCAGGCCTGTTACATGTGCTTGCAGTTGCATCGGCTCTTTGAGAACAAGTTCCGTGTTACAACTGCCTCAGTCCGGCTCTCATTCATCAGGTGCGCCAGTTTCGGCACATAACTTTTTACTTACTCTGGAACTCGTAATATCTAATGTGTTGTCCACGTTATCTTAGCGTAACCAAAGTCTTTCAGCTAGATATTGTATTGTGATGTCAGTGGGCCACATTCCCAGACGAATGAGGATATAATCTGCTGGTGTAGTACGCACGTCTCCCGTCAACATTTGGCAAACACGTCACTGAATGTACAAGGTGTACTACATTGCTTCCGCCGTTTTTTCCCCAACACTTGAGGCTTTAATGAAACAAATTGGTTACACATGCATCATTCAAAGTATTTCCCATCGCTGGCCACTACTTTCTCCCGGGCAGTGCACGAATCCCGCATCGAAAAAATTGTTCATTATTTAAAGCGTTCCACGAATCGATCCAGTTTGTGAGTCGGAAGTGTTGCTCAGCCAGGCCATGTGCCATTGATCTAAACAGTTGAGAGTCAGAGGGAACAATGTCTGGAGAATACGGTGGGTGGGGTAAGACTTCCCATTTTAACGTTTCCAAGTACGTTTTGACCTCTTTGGGTCGAGCGTTGTCGTGCTGCAAACTCACTTTATCGTGCCTCTCACTGTATTGCGGCCGTTTGTCTTTTAATGCTCTGCTCAAACGCATTAATTGCGTTTGAAAACGAGCACCTGTGATTGTTTCACTCCAGGCTGGTCCAACCAAATGCAGAGCATGATCGTGAAGCCGTGAATATTCGGTTTTGCCGTTGACGTGGAAGCATGGCCGGGATATCCCCATGATTTTTGGTGTTTAGGGTTATCGTAATTGACCCATTTTTCGTCCCCGGTCACAATGCAATGCAGAAATCCCTTCCGTTTTTGCCTCTGAATCAACTGTTTACAAACACACAAACGCCATTCAACGTCTCTTGGTTTCAGCTCACATGGGACCCGGGTTCCTTTTTTCTCAATTGTACCCATAGCTTTGAGACGTTTTGAAATGGCTTGCTGTGTCACTCTCACGAATCGTGCCAATTCTTCTTGAGCTTGACGCGAGTCTTCACTCAGCAATGTCTCCAATTCTGCATTTCGGAAACGTTCTCTCTTCCTCCACCACGCCGGTCTACACGTTAAACTTAGCGTTCTTGTCGCTTTGATACCACTCACGACACGTTCTCTCACTAATAGCATCCTTACCATACGTACTTGAGAGCATTCGATGAGACTCAGCCGTTGTTTTCTTCATATTGAAACAAAACAGTAACACCTCCCGCAAATAACGAGAATTAGGCTCGTAAACTGACATTTTCAATCAACACCAACTTTATGATGCAGACACAAATCGACTTATGTTTGAATGAGGTTATGTTGACCGAGGTTCAAGCTAACTGCCTGACATCTGCAATCTGTTTCTTTCGACCGCTACTTACCGTTGTCACCACCTATCGGCAAACGGAGGAAGCAAAGTTGTACACCTTATATCTTAGGGTGCAAATAGACACGCAAGTTCTTCTTTCAGATTTCACAACGACAGTCAGCGTTACAGTCTGGCATCCTTTCCCAGCCTCCAGGAGTAAGTTGTAGTCAACGTTGTATTACGTGGCAGCTTACGCTCTGAATGACATGTAACCTACTGTTCAATTTAATATGCAGATCTCTACAGTCAGTATAGTCAATTCTTAAACGTCAAATGAGAACTGCATGCAGTGTTCACTGCTGCCAACGACTGCACTGCCAATTACTTCTTCATCTCTTTTTCTCTTAATACAGTGAGGGAGACCAGCTGTTTCTGGAGGTTTGGGTTTTTGTTTTAGCTGGCTCATGAGAGGGAAGTTAACATTGGAGAAACAGAGGGTCATAAAATTGTTTGGTGCTGAAAGCTGTCTCTGAGCCAGTATAGGACAGGGAGATGTCAGCCTCCTGTGCCCAAGAAGCAGAAACTTAGGAGAGGGCATATGGCGTTCCAAGAAAACTGCATTGTGCAAGATACTAAAAGGTATCCTTTTCAGCTAGATAGGACGTGAAGAAAAAGTGAAAACATAGAGTTTCAGAGCGTAGCACTGTAGTGCACACAGGAATATTCGTTCAGGTCCTAGTAAGAGGATCTGTGACTGGCTCTCAGTAGCGATTTGGTAGAAGCGGCGAGTTCCCACATGATGCAAGGTCTTTGGCTGGCCATGTCTGGAAATCTGTCATGGTCAACCATGAAAAAATCCATGGGAGTAGGAAACTGCTGCTCTTGTTTATAAAATTAATATTTGTCGGAACTTGCAAGGTCTGCTGCACTTGGGCAGCGAGATTCCGATGCTGGCAGAAGTAGATGAGTTCGTAAAGTCAGAACACATTTGCAGCAGAGAGAACAAGGAGAACGTTTTCTCCATGGACACAACTGAGACTGCACTTCGCTTTACATCGCCGCCAGAGATATTTACAGGGAAATGCGTCTTACTCAGAGCCAAGTCAGACTCAGGATATCCAGCCGATGCTGCAGCCGTCTTCCACAATCGCATCACTTACGAGCAATACGCACGTGCTGTCGATGCAGCCACTGAAGTAAGGGGCACGCAAAGTTGGTTTGCATCAGAGTGTCATTACACAGATTTAGTACACACAGCCGCCTAATTTCACGCATTACATACTTCGGCGAAGGTACTCGTGTTCGTCCTTGCTTTTCCGGGAATATTTCTTCAAATCACTCACACCTTTGCCAGTCATTACCCTCATTAGCGATTTATAGTTTTACAATGTGCTTGCATGTCGCCACCCATCTGTGCAAGCTATAGTATTTTCAGTCTCTTATACACTTATTAAAAGTTTATATGCTTGATTCAGTAGACACATCACTTTGTTTGATGTCTCATGGCAATAAACCAGAATTTTATAGTGACCGCTAGTTTTCTTCCGTGCGCAGTGCAGTGAATTTAAAGGACAACTTTTTCGAAACCACGCAGTTGTCTACCACTGCTAGGCAAAATTTTGAGTTTTTGTTCAAAGGTACGTACAACCTTTGTAATAGTGTTAAAGCGCGGCGCCTTGCAACGTCATCCCAGGGCTCGATTATGCTTTAAACAACAAGTTGTCGACACATCTGAAAAAAAAGCGGCAGCTCAGAAGTTCGTGTGAGGTGTAATGTGGGTTAATGATGTCACACTGGCTCCAGATTAGACCAAAATTATGCCCTATGCCATCGTGGACGTATAACACGATGGAAAGCTAGTCACACCACCTCTTACTCACTTTTCACCCTTCTTTCGACCCCTCTGTGATTGAGATCAGATCAGTGATTAAATTACGCGGTTTTCTTGTGGGCGGCCGAGGAAAACATTTCAGGCATACAGGCGCTCGTAATCGACACGAAGAGGCATCAGGAGATAGTCCAAAGAGCGTCAAAGAAATCGCTCCTTCCCTTGGGGTGTTGAAGACGATAGTTTTCAACGCGCTGAGTAGCAGTACGACGTTGTTGACAACGCCCGTACGATCATGAGGCTCCAACCCCATCAAACACGACCTGGCCTCTCTAGAGTGTATCGAAATTGTTGCTCTGATATACAAGGTGGAGCCACTAGGAATCTTTCAAAATAATTGGACTAAATTCGAAAGTAATCCAAAGCATCAAAGGGTGATTACGGTTTTTAGCTCTCTTGTTTGCACCCGTTTGTGGCCTGATTATAGAGGGGTGCAACATTGACACAACGACAGACTGTATTTCCAATGTCCCCTAGTTCGGCAACACTCTCGATGCAACCTGCGCACCTTGCGTGACCACATAAAAAATGTACCAGTACAGAAACTGCGACACCCATTTTGCTAAGTCTCGCTCAGCTGTCCCCTTAGCGCCTTAGGATAGGAAACCCCTTCGACATTCCTTATATCCCGTATGCCTGAAAGCAGGTACCAGAGCAGCAGCGGAGAATCGCTTAGCTGAATAGTGTAGAAGTCTCTCTCTGCACAGTGTACATTTTTAATCTTGTCAACAAAGGTGAACACGTTGCAACTAGGGTTTACCAACATCGGGCAAGGGACCATTTGCCGTTGTATTCGCGTTCTTGTCAATATTCCCAGCACTGTCTCCTCTCCACGATCCCACCACAGGAAGGCGCAAATAGGAAGGCTGAGAAATCATAAACACCCTTTGCTGCTTCGGATTAAGTTCGATACGTCAGTAGCAGGCTGTGAATTTGGGTCGGATGGGAAGGATGCTCGGATAGACGGTGCGATTAAGGCTGCCACTTGCGAAAAGCAGGAAATCCAGATTCGAGTCCCAGTCTGACACATTCCATTGCCCTTTTGCATTCTGTTGACCAATTAAATGTGGCTCTTTTCTCCAGTAGCCCTGTGTCATTGGACGTCCTATATTCGCATAACCTGCTATGAATCGTCTGTAGAAATTTGTCAATCCCAAGAATGATTGTAGTTCTTTCAAATTCTGTGATTCAGGAAAATTCTTTTCATTTTCAATTGATTTTGGATCAGGTCGAACAACTTCACTGGCTACAACATGACCAAAGTAGTTAACTTTACTTTGTGCAAAATGACATTTATCTATTGATAAAGACAGATTTGCACTGTCTTCACCGGTTACCATTGTTACATTTCAGTGCCTAAATGTGGCGAACGTCATTAAAACCTTCGAACGATTTCTTTTGTTATTTGTTACCCAACTTAAAATTCAAACCTTCTCGATGGTCTTAGAATTCCCGGGACCGATATTATGCCAGTATCAATATGGATGACAGGAATAAATCGCGAAGATTCGCGGTTCCTGAGATCGATTAACTGTCTGTATATATAATTAAGTTTGTACGGATCCTCAGAGCGCCAGTCCTATCCGCACATGCTCAGTTTAGTAACGAAGGAATCCCTTCCCATAAATGCGTAACTGCGTATATGGGGCGTCAGAGTGAGCTGTGTAACCTATTCATCATCAGTGTAACGTCTCCTAAATCTTTCAACAGTCCGTAGTTTTGGCCTTTGGCGGGTATGTGTGCATCAGTAATGGTGTTGACAGCCTAACGATATATCAGGTACACAAGTATTTAAGTGACCGATGTGCTGCTTGAACTCGGCATAGATGATGGCAATGAAGGAAATGCTAAACGATTGTATTCAAGTATACATCTCAGTAGAAATACTCTCCATCGTTCTACCTCTAAACAGTTGAAAGTAGACTAAAGGATGCCGGAAAGCTGCACTGTGGATCTTTAACAAGATTCATATTTGGGCAGATGAAAATACATGTGAGCAAGTATTTACAAGTAGGGCTGTCTGGTTGGTTGATTCTGGGGAAGAGACATAAGAGCGAGGTCAACGGTCCCATCGGATTTGGTAAGGATTGGGAAGGAAGTAGGCCGTGTCTTTTCAAAGGAACCATCTGGGTACTTGCCTGAAACGATTAAGGAAATCACGGAAAACCTAAATGCCGGACGCGGGATTGAACCGTCGTCCCCCCGAATGCGAGTCCAGTGTGCTAACCACTGCACCACCTCGCTCTTTAGTTAGAAGTAGGGTAGTAAGGAAATATGAGCTGTTATAATCTGTGAACAAGTCAGTGTTCTGAAGCTAATGCCAACTTGAGTTTCAGAACCGACGAACGTCGTTTGTCTAGGTGATGTTCTTCCTATGCTGTTGGATAACCTGGCACTATAGGTCTGTGAGGTGAATGTGGCAGCAAAATGTCAAGGCTCCAGTCCACAGTGATGTTAATATTCAGTACCACCCAAATCTACAGAGTTGGAGGACGTGTCACAAGCCACCATGATCATGATATCACATCTTTTACAGTTTTAAACATGGCTGTTACTCAGCAACCGCATACTAGCTTCAACATACGATTATACAGCCAACCGACTGCCAATAACTGTTTGGTACATTGACCTATGTTTCTGCACCTTCTAAGGGTGCCTTCATCAGAATGAAATTTTGATAAACCCTATAAAGTAATACATAGCAAATTTAGTAGGACAAAAAACACGTTAACCAAGATGACAATTGTCCTGACGTAGAAGGGTTACTTACGTCCAATTACATTGCGAAGAAGCAATGGTCAGAGTTTAGAGCAGCTACATTCAGGTCAAAACTAAAATAAAACGTTCCAGCCTTTGACACGTGTGTCTAGCTAGGAACATCAAACTGATCGGCCCAATGGCTTACATTTCTGCCACGGAAACAATACAAGTTGCGCTGCCCATCGGGCGCTGGCAGTGACATGTGCCCATTTGAAACATCACAACAGAAATAATTGAAAAAAAGTCAGGTAATTTTAAAAACAAAATATAAAAGAAGAGAGCTTAATGTATTTTTGAATTTACACAGTAGTAAAGGAGATTAAGTGTAACTAACAGCCATCTATCAGGCTTTACAGAAATTACCATTACGTAACATCTATTGTTTATTTTATGGGAGGCAGTTGATGACTATTTATAATGGTATTCTTGTAGGTCAGGGGAAGACATTATTACATGAAACCATGTTGTGACTGAATTATTTATTGCACCACCGCAGTTATTTCCCCGTGTACAACAGTACCTACAAGACCAGTGTACACTCTCAAATTAAGTTCAATGTTAATTTTTTGAAACCTATTTGTCATTTACTGCGTAGTGTAATAGCCTTGGCCCGCCGGTGTGGCCGAGCGGTTCTAGGCGCTTCAGTCTGGAACCTGCGGTCGCAGGTTTGAATCCTGCCTCGCGCATGGATGTGTGTGATGTCCTTAGGTTAGTTAGGTTTAAGTAGTTCTAAGTTCTAGGGGACTGATGACATTTTTTTTTAAATAGCCTTGTTTGGTTCTGGTATGAAATGGTGAATGCATAGTCTTCACCATGCCTTAAGATTTAATGGTCAACGGCTTCCAAACAACATTTTTTTTCCTTTATCTATTTGTAAAGAATACATCGCCATTTGACTCTAATTACTGTGAACATAGCTGCTAAGGTTCAGTGAGCGTGTCAGAATTATATTAGAACAAATAAGCCCTTGGTCACAAATATTAAGTCAAAATTTTGACTTAACATTTGTCACCGAGGGCTTATTTGTTCTAATATCTAATTACTGTATTTTTCTTCTGTACAATCTAGATTTCGGCTTTTACGCCATTATCGAGTGCAACGTTCTTAGACCATTAACACGTCATATCTGGTAAACTCAGCCCAAAAAAAGGTAAACGTAAGACTGAGTCATGTGGTTACCTGCTTTCGGCTGACTTTACCAGATACGACGTATCATTGGTGTAAGAACACTGTGGCTGATAGCGTCGTAAAAGCCGAAATCTAGATTATACAGAAAAAATACAGTAATATAAAGTCAAATGGCGGTGTATTCTTTCAAAAAATACTCTTTGACTGTGGCTCACCACCACCGAAAACTTTTTACTAGGAGTCCCGCAGGCGTAGTTCGCTCCTATCTAATGTTTTCATAACTAAAAAAAAAAAATTCATTGACAACACCGTTCCCGAACCCTGACGTCCCACAAGGCCAGTTGTATTCGTTTTCTGACATAGGATACCTGTTTGAAAAATGATTACTTCAGTAAACCGAGTAACAGATCAATGTCAATGACAGTGCTTCTTTATATGTAGTAATTTTAATTTGTTTCTTCTGGAATATTGCTGTATCTGCGAAAGTGTATTATTTGTACTTTCTTCAGTTTTCACCTGGAATCTCCAAATACCCTCAGCATATGCTAAAACTTCACCCATTTCATCAATAACCTTCGCTAGTTCCTTTAGCGGTTCAGTTGTCAGTTCACAATGTATTCGACCTTGCGATTTTCAGTTTAGTTCACAAAACCAAATCAAACTCATTTTGCTACCAGGAGGCCAGTTAGGTAATCCAAATAACAGGTCCCCATAAGCATAGCCATTTTATTGTCGGCTCTAGAGTAATGTCCCTGATCTGTCTTTCCAACTGATGTCCTTGTTTACCAATCCGGCATTAGATTCAAAACTACGCCGTCTCCAAAAGTTAGAATTTTTCTTGTACATGAAATTAGTTTGAAAATGTCGTCGAGTTATGGATGGGCTACGGGAGTAGCGAAAAGGATACTGTTACACGGTAATGCTGGGAAAGGTTTCGGGGGCATCACTTACCAACTCTGTGGCCGTGGCCCAATTTTTTACATTCCAGAAGACAGTTCATATCTGCAGATCCGTGTTCCACTCTTATGATCAGTGACAAGAGATCTGGATGTTTAGAGAGTAACAACAAAATCTGTGTTCGGAGAGGACAGGTCCTGCCAAGAGATAACCGTCTCCGTTAAACTCACTGCACACATAGTCGGTCTCGTGTTGCGCATAGTTCGCATACGGTGTACGTGAGGCACCTCTCAAAAGTAATGTTTTTCGACATATCTCAAAACAACATACTATCATAGAACTAACAGCCATGCGAAACATGGTTATGAGGTCACACTCCATTCACAACAGCGTCATAAATTAGTCTATATTAAGCTATCACTAGGCTTTCCATCGTGCAGATCACTTCTGGGACGTTGCGTGACGAGTATTTGTTAATAAGAGTTGCGACAGTATGAGTCTAACACGAAATTGACCAAGAAGAGACTGAAAACAAATATTAGTAAATTAAAATTTGTAAAAAAGGAAATAGGAATAAAAAATGGAAATAAGAGGAAATACTTGGAGAAATGCATTGTAATTACTGTACTGTCCTACAGTATGTTTATTCACAACCCTGTTTCGATCGTTGATCATCTCCAGAGTGGAAAAATATTGTGACAACTACACATGTCTTACACGCTATTTAACCAGAAAAGATATCATAGCTGACTTGCAAACATCAGAAAAAGATACTTCACGGCACGTGCTTAAGCAAGCCGAAAACATTGAAAAATGAAACCATGTATCAGCAGTAAGTTCACAGCATTATTGCTCAGGTTTGCTTAAGTCGGTATTATGTATGGCACCGAGGACCTTTTTCTATCAGCAGTAGCATCTTTTGTGGTTAGATAACACGTATGACATGTGTAGTTGTCACAATATTTTTCCACTGTGAAGACGATCAATGATCGAAGCTGTTGGTCAGCAAATACGAGTATATTATAAGACAGGACAGTGTTCACCACACATTTCTCCAAAGATGTTAGATGACATGTAATTTACAACTTGTGGTAACAAATGCATTTAGCAGTTATTGTATGGAATGGATAATATATGTTCCACTGGATTTTCTTTTAACATTGTTGTCTGCTCTTATCTGACCGCATGCAGGACATAAAAATGACTTACAGAAAAGAATAACGTTGGGTCAAGGCAGAATATCTCACCTCTTTCTTGCCGTCATCCGTGATGTGGAATAACGCAAAAATCCAGATACGCACTGCTGTGGTTGAACCAGTTTCAACGTATGCTGGTACGTTAGAAATAGAACTTATAAAGCACTAACAGAAATAGATATCGACCGTTTGAAATTTTTACATAGTTTTACAGATAAATTTGTTAGCGTTCTAGGACGGTGCTTAGGGCTGGTAGAAAAGTTCGCCAGCTATATGTTATTTGTTTCTTTGGACTACAATGAATAATGTCAAGACAGGATGCATGTGAAGCCATTCTATGCGCTCAATAAAAGTATTAGGAGAGCCATAAATGTATAAATAAACAATGACAACAATGACAAGAGCCACAACTGTGGGGGGAGGGGGGATGGAACTTGGTACAGGCACCCTCAAATGCCCTCCCTACATTAATCATTAACACTACTGAACAAGTTAGGCCGGCAGTTACTAAAGTTGTTGAATAGAGGCAGTGCCTGAAAATATCCAACCAGAAATCGAAATACATTAGTAATAAATACATGACTTAACTTTTACAGTAAAGTTGTGTTTAATTACAGTCACGCTAACTGATGAAGAGTGTTAGCTATTTTGTTAAGTGGTCGGACAGGAGTCTATTCTAAGTAATGTTTAGTCGTCTACAATGATTTTCTGTAAAACTTCGAATATTGTTGCTGATGGTGTTAACCTTAGCGTATCTCTCTACCTATAAAAGTAGCTCAAGGCTCCACTTCCTTATCTATAGGTCTACTAGCAGTTGCCTTTCGCTTGGGCCAGTGTACTATCGCCTTTGTTTCCAAGCTTGTGTAATTTAATTTTTGTTTGCAACGTATAACATAATTTCAAGTATATAGTTATAAAGTTTAAAGTTTTATAGTATCTCGAACTAGTACATCTTCCATTACGCAGTACTTCGAAACTGATTTCAGTCTATCTGGTTTGCGTTGTGATATGTATGAAACCTTCTTCCTTATGCATTTGTTCCACAGAAGCTGTCTGACTTACATTGATTATCATTCTTTTTTTGCGTTTCAGTGAACACATAATTACTGATGTCCAATGTACGCATTAGGGTTTTCATGGACAACAATACTTTGCGAAGCACGAGTAGAACGTAAACTGTTGATGCGCGTTCGCAGTGCTTCCTGTTTACAATCCTTTGACGCCTCCGTCCGCAGAAGAAATCTGACATTCTAATCCTCGTTCGTCATTCTTCCTTCAGATGAACCTTCGCAGAGTTTTCGCAAAACAATTTTATTGCTTCCCCGTCATTTATTTCTCCCTCGCTTTATCTGTAGTCCAAAGAGTTTTCCTAGTCGTCTTCCTCTACATCGTTCACCTAATTGTTTATTTACTTAAGTTAAATTGTTCCTTACTCACTTGTATGGCGGAAGCCTCATTCGAGCGAACACATGTAATGCTCATCATTTTAATTCTGGACGGCAGCAGCATTCGGATTCATGCCTAGACTGCCACTCTGGGCGAGCAACTGCTGCTGATCGGACGGTAACTGTGGCACACATTAGGATGAGTGTTGTATTCATTGTGCCCGGATCATCAGGAATCTTTGGGTGCGAGCCGACCCACGAATAATGGAGACTCTGCCCAGACTTCCTCATTCACGACGTCAGCCAACAGGCTACCTCAAATGATGATGATGATGATGATGATGATCATGATCATGATGAGAGGTAGAACTGGAGGGATTACCGATGGAGAACTGTACTCCAAGATGGTCATTGCTCGTGGTGTACTTTCCCCGAGCAAATCTACGGTAGATTTATGCGAATTTCTAGCTAGATGTTACTAACCTCTCGTAGGTCTATATAATTATTACAATTCTGACACATCAATTCGTGAGATTCTCTGAAACACTTACTTGTAGAAGAAAAGCATAACCACTGTTGCAAAATTTACTACTGTCATATCGGAATTTCATTTTCATTTTAGTACTATGTTAGGCTATTTAACAAGAACCATATGTATATTACTAGCTGAGGAGACTGTATGTTCTATGAATAGTGCCACATGTTAGGAACAGCTACAATGAGACCAATAGCTAAACCCAAGCTTCAAGTAGTACATCGTACTCGTGTCTTACTGAGCAGATGCTGAACACATATTACTTGCATCCAGAGCTAACAGGGACTACCTTCGGCAGATGATTTTATTATCCTTTTTCCGGTCAAGTGTGACCTAAGAATAAGAAGGAGTGGAAATCAAAAGATGTGAAATAACAAGAAATTGATGTGCCTGCTGGGAGCAATGCGCAACAACGCTTTCCTGTGAAACATTGGCTAACGACAATAACAGCAGACGAAGTCTTGCAACAAAAACATACCGAAAGCAGGAGCCTTCGATGGGGGATGAAATAATAAGCCTCCATCAGCAGAAGAATACGTACCGGCGAGTAAACAGAAGGCACAGTCAAGAACAATACACAACAAAGAATCGTAACGCTCCGAAACGCAGAGAGATCTAACGGCTGTCTATCAGCCGTGTACAAGCACACAGGAATACAGTTATCGATTTCATGTAGGAAATAAAAGAAACGCAACCTCTGCGGAGTGGTATGTAAGTGGCTGTAAAGAAAATGAGTAGCACTTTGAACGTCTGTTCTATCACCATATACGATCTAGTTGAGAACTAAAGGAAAGAAATTCGATGCATTACTCGACCAAGAAGACTACGTAGACTATAACAGCTTCCTGCGACCATTGTGGTGAAATCGAAAGAAATTCGAAAAAGAAGAAAATCGAGGAGGTTGAAATACACTGAAGAGCCATAACATTATGACGATCTACTTCTAATCCACATCTACATGGTTACCCTCCAAATCATATTTAAGTATCTGGCAGAGGGTTCATCGAACAATCTTAACAATTCTCTATTATTCCAATCTCGTACAGAGCGCGGAAAGAACGAACAACTATATATCTTCATACGAGATCTACTTTCCCTTACTTTATCATGATGATCGTTTCTCCCTATGTGGAATGGTGTCAACAAAATACTTTCGCATTCGGAGGAGAAAGTTGGTGATTGGAATTTCGTGAGAAGATTCCGTCGCAACCAGAAACGGCTTTGTTTTAATGATGTCTACCCCCAAATCCTATACCATTTCAGTGATACTCTCTCCACTAATTCGCGATAATACGAAACGTGCCGTTCTTCTTTGAACTTTTTCGATGTCCTCCGCCTCCGGTAAGGATCCCACACCGCGCAGCAGTATTTTAAAATAGGTCGGAGAAGCGTAGTGTATGCAGTCTCTTTAGTAGATGTGTTACATTTTCTAAGTCTCCTGCCAATAAAACGCAGTCTTTGGTTAGCCTTTCTCACAACATTTTTCAAGTGTTCCTTCCAATTTAAGTTGTTCGTAATTGTAATTCTTAGCTACTTACTTGAATTTACGGCCCTTAGGTTTGACTGATATACCGTGTAACGGAAGTTAAACGAATTCTTTTTTGCACTTATGTGGATGACCTCACACTTTTCCTTATTTAGAAAAACAGATACAAATACCTTTCCTAAATTGTTTAGCAATTTGTTTTGATCTTCTGATTACCTTATTAGTCGATAAACGATAGCGTCACCTGCTAACAACCTAAGACGGCTGCTCAGATAGGATTCCGAATCGCCTATACAGATAGGGAACAGTAAAGGGCCTATAACACTACCTTGGGAAACGCCAGAAATCACTTCTTTTTTACTCGACGTCAGTTACTACAAACAGTGACCTCTCTGACAGAAAATCACGAATCCAATTACATAACTCAGACGATATTCCACAAGCACGCAATTTCACTAGAAGCCGCTTTTGTGGTACAGTGTAAAAATCCTTCCGGAAATCCAGAAATACAAAATCATTCGGAAATCCCTTGTCAGAAGCACTCAACACTTCATGCGAATGAAGAGGTAATTCTTAATGTTCGAACACAATATATGTTCCAAAATCCTGCTGCATATCGATCTTAGTGATATGGGCTTCTAATTTAGTGGATTACTCCTACTATCGTTCTTGAATATTGGTGTGAGCTGTGTAACTTTCAAGTCTTTGGGTACCGATCTTTCGTAGAGCGAACGGTTGTATACGATTGTTAAGTAGGGAACTATTGAATCAGCATACTCTGAAACGAATCTAAGTGGTATACAGTCTGGACCAGAAGACTTGCTTTTGTACTTAAAACCGTGTTGGTCCTCTCGTGGAACGCAATTCAGCAATTATTCTGCGTGCACGGATTCGACAAGCACTTGATAGGTTTTCAGAGGTTTGGGCACCAGATACCTGCCTACGGATCACACACTTCCCGTAATTAACGGGTGGTTGGTTTGTTGGCGCGGAGCTGGTTCTCGATAGCGTCCCAGTTGGGTTTCAACGGATTCAGACTAGCCGAATTTGATGGCCAAAACATCAGTGTGAGTTCTCTATCATGCTCCTCCAACTATTGCAGCACGATTGTGGCCTTGTGACACGGATAGTTTTCCTGCTGGAAGACGCCATCGGTGTTGAGGAAGACATCAAACATACGGGATTACAATTGATCCCTAATAATGTTCACGTAGTCCACTGCTGTCATGGTGCCTTCAATTAATACCACAGGTCCCATGGGAGCCCAGGTGAATCTCCCCCATAGCAAAATGCTGCTACCACCGGCCTGGGTCCGTGGTGCGCTGCGTGTTTGGAGCAGCCATGCGCCTGGATAACGCGATTCTGGACACGATCTTCGACCTGGTTTAATAGCAAACTGGATTCCTCCGAGCAGGCAACACGATCCCACTGATCCGCGGTCCAGTCTCGATGATCTCGTACCCACTGTAATCATAAGTATGTTGTTGAGTCAACATGGGAACACATTGGGGTCCTCTGCTGCGGCACATCGTGTTCAACACTGTGCGCAGAACGGTGTGCTCCAAAACTCCTGCCCCTATGCGAGCACCGTACTCTGTCGCCAGATCTGACACAGATCGCCCTCCGTTGTACTTCAGAGAGCGGGCAAGCCTCTGGTCTCTAAGTCCTGTGATGAGGTGTGGACGTCCAACTTCTTGTCGTCTACTCGTGGTTTCAGCATTCTTCTACCAATTACCATAGATGCTCATGACATTAGTACCCGGACAGCTAATCAGCTTCGCCGTTTCAGAGATCCTCGCTCCTAAGCACTGGGCCTGAGCAATCAGGACTTCGTCATAGTCACTTAAGTCGGCGGATTTCCACACTTGAGCCCCTTAAAGTCGCTAGAATGATTGACCATTAGTCTCTGCTCATTTACTTCTCTCACCACTACACAATCCCTAAGCACCACCAGGCAGTGGGCGGTGGTCATAATGTTTTCGTTCATCAGTGTACAGGAGGACGCCGAAATTTAAGGTAATTAGTAAAATTTAAAATGAAGAGATTCTCTGTAGAATGGAAAAGAACAGCAAATATGGATAACACTGATCGAGAGGAGGACCTAGGTATTGGGGCAGGCATTACAACAGGGGCTAACTTACCTCGTTTCAAAGAGCACTGCAGAGAGCAAAAAGACAGGAACAGAACACCTGAGTATTAAAAATAATGTAGCACTTTGGATTTGACTCCTATTGTGAGGTGAAATAATTAGCATAGAAGGGCAAATCGTGTCGGACAGCATCAAACCATTCAGAAGGCCGATGGAAAAAGAAAATATGTCCTTTTCTGTTAGTCAAATTCCAGCCTCTTCCACTGTGGTAGGGTATAATATCTACAATTCATAATATACTGAAAAGTGGAGAATTCATCTAAATGACAGCTTTTGTCGTTCCACGTCTTATAATTGCCCAAACTGCATAAACAACAGTGAACAGTAGCGAATAGCTCGAAAAATCTGAAACAATCAAAAAATTTTGAAGAGGCACATAATCATCAGTATTTCGAACTGTTGCCATCGTTTTTCACTTTTTCAATCTAAATCACTCCTTTTCTCTCTGCTCCCCTACTCAATCTAAAGGTATCAATAACAGTTACTCCTTTCCGTCTTTTTGACCTCCTACATTAATTGCCTTCCGGTGAAACAGCTACTGTTGAAACGTAGTTTTTCAGGACGGCCACAAGTCGCTCTTAGTAGGTTTTATTGATGGGTTCGCTCTATAATATTACATTGGCATCATCATAATGTCTAAAGGTTACTGTCTGAAGTACACCAGTTGGCTTATTACATTGCAGGCACCTTCTTAGCTGATATTTGAGAGATTTCAAATTTCTCCAGTCTCTATTGTTATTCATAGTACCTTACCGCGTAGTAAGTTTTCAGTTCTCTTACTTTGTAACAGGCTGCTGCAGCATCTTTCTACAGCTGTAACCTCTCTCCTCCACGAATATCTTACTTTCATACCTAATTTCCACATCAGTAGACAACAAACTACTTTCAGTAGAGAGATTATTTATGGAAATTCTGTTGTAAGTTATACAATTATCTGTAGGCAGAAACTTCAAATGAGATTTATCTTCCCTGTTCGCGTACGCCACCGTTGTCCGTTTTTACTCTCTTGCCTTCCCTTCTGCAGTCCTGTTAGCCATATTTTTTCTTGAGTGTTCTATTCCTCTGTACGTTTCTGGACAGTATTGCAATATGTTTTTGGTCCGTCTTTTGTCTCCCATTCTCTTTTTAAGGTCTTATCAAATTAGTAGCCGATTCGGAGAGCTTTCAGTTACAAGCAAGACGATGGTTTAGCCTACTGTCGATGACAAGATCATTAGAGATCAGATCAGCAGGAGATGAAAAAGGAAATCGGATATGCCCTCCAATGGGAATCATTCTGACATTCGCCTTAAGTGGTTTAGGGATATCTTGCCAAACTTATATAGGGATGGCCAGACGGAATGTAAGTCCAATGTCGCTCTGCTATAGTTCACCTTGTCCTGATCGTTTCTGAAAATAGCTCAAATGGCTCTGAGCACTATAGGACTTAAGGTCTGAGGTCATCAGTCCCCTAGAACTTGGAACTACTTAAACATAACTAAACTAACGACATCACACATGTCCATGTCCGAGGAAAGATTCGAACATGCGACCGTAGCGGTCGCGCGGTTCCAGTCTGAAGCGTCTAGAACCACTCGGACACTGCGGCCGGCTCTTCGTTTCTGACATGAATTGAAATAACTCTAATGTATTACGAGATTTGTTCAAGTTGTATGGTCGTCAATCTGTTTATGTAGGGCCTCAGTGCAGATAAAGACGAACCTCGGTTTAAAATGAAGGATGAACTGTTCTGGGGGCAGGGCTCCCATAGCAGCCGAGAGACCAATATATTTTTCATACTTAGAATGGAGGCATTCACTCTAGTTTTCCTAGCTTCCGGGACGTGAAACAAATTTACGTTTACCTTCAGTTATGAGAAAGAAACAGTGACTGTAATGGAAGTGTGAGATGTGCAACTGTTAGAAACGGGACTATAGGTTGTTTGACAACGAACTCAAACTACCAATTACATCAGCCATTCGCACGATACAACTGGGCGATAGGAGAAATTTTTTATAGAAGATTGACACATATACATGGCATCTGTGCAGACCATCGTGCATAAACAGCTGAAAATGCGGGAAGTTTCTTCACGAGCGATGTCTGACTAACACACTGACGTATGGGTGGCAGCTTCTCAGTTCGCTGTTGGCAGGTTATGACTACGTGGACGATACTTTATTTCTATCAATTGTCAATATTCCGTTTCTCAGTCCCGAAAGAAATTGCCTCTCGGCATCACTGCTTGGCCGGCTGGTGTGGCCGTGCGGTTCCAGGCGTTTCAGTTTGGAACCGCGTGACCGCTACGGTCGCAGGTTCGAATCCTGCCTCGGGCATGGATGTGTGTGATGTCCTTAGGTTAGTTAGGTTTAAGTAGTTCTAAGTTCTAGGGGACTGATGACCACAGATGTTAAGTTCCACAGTGCTCAGAGCCATTTGAACCATTTGAACCACTGCTTGGTGGTGTGGAGATGTCATCCTTATCTACTGAGAAGGGGAGATAGGGGCACGTTGCAACCATAAAGGTTATTAATTTTTATTATTTTTTATTATAAACTGTTTAAATTTGAAAATGGCAGTGAGAAACTACATACTTTTACAAACAGATTTGTTTTCAACCAGGCATCGATTCCCCTGGAGCATATCTTCTTGAAAGGCCATAAACGCTTACGTCATGGAACTGTAATTTGTGTGAACATTGGGGAGGAAATGATAGGAGCACTACACCACTGTTCTCATATTAATTGAAAGCCTCTATAATGAGATGGGATGAACAGTTGTCCAGCACTAGTAGAACAGGAGCTTCTTTTGTTGGTCTGGTTTGCCTTATAAAATGATCGAGAAATGTAAAAACAGATTGCTCCACCATCCATCCAAAACCTGTGGCACCGATGCATTCAATGGGCCCATCAGGGTTAAAATGATCATTAATATTTTTTCTTGGAAAAATAATCATGGATCGAATCAATATCCCTTGTGCACATACAGCAGCTGGTATATTGAATATCTCCCCATTCAGCAGAGCTCACAATTCCAATTTGTTTCACACCTTTTGGCGCAACTGTCCTGTTTGGCTTCAACACTGTAGTTACACCCGTTTTATCCACGTTCCAAATTCTGGAAGGATGAAGAGAGTGCCGCGAACTAACGTTTCCTAGCTTTTGGAAAAACTCCCCTACAGCTTTTCTGTCAAATGCTGTGCTTTCAGCTTGTCTGATGGAAATACCATAGGGTCTCTCCAAAAATCCGGAAAGCAGGTCTGCCTCAGCTATTTCCTTCTGTGCCCAAGATGATGGCATTTTCATGTTGAAGCATTTTGCACAAAGATACCCCAATTTTCGTAGTTACTCTTTGATCAACCTGAACATAATTTCGCTGAATCTCACGATATCATTCCTGAGTATTTTTTTCTGACTGTCCGGAAATACTTTCATGTGTTTAGAGGACCCACAAGTAACTTTTCCGTTTGTTTCTTTTTTTCTATTTTCCAAACGTAATTGGCTGCTCTCTGCATCATGTCTAAAGGTGTAAAACCTTTCTCTGTTTTGCATTTTATTTACTTAAAAGTAAAAATTTAGACTGAATAAAAGTAAAATACAAGAACAAGTAAAAGAAAAGCATTACATGATCCAACGGTCATAAAAGTTCGACTTAACCAAGAGCGGAGTAAGTTTCAACATAGTGTTGCAACATGCTCTGCTTCACACCACCATACAAATCACAAGTAAACATCCCGACAACGACTTTAAACTAATATCAGTTATTACATTGTTAAACCATAAAAGGTACTTATCACTTGTGAAATCTGATGTTTGTCACCGAACGTTATTATAACTATAAACAGTTACTCACGAATGAAGACTTCGGTCCAACACAAAGAAATAAGCCTACTCTAGCCGACTCTTATCACAACGAGGATACTACGCAGTTGGAAGTGCCTCCACACAATGGGAGCACCTGATGGTATACTTCATGAAAAAATGCAAATGTTTCAATTTACCGCTGTTGCAAAATGGCCCTCTCTCCCCTACCAAAGGCAACACTGTCACCGTCTGCATCCTACAAATTTATTTCGTGGACGAAGCTTCCCAGTCAATACAATGAGCACGACAGCGAAAGGCCGCTCAATGTCAAGGCGATATTCTAGTTCTGTGAGCACTAGCGACTCAGTAGTTTCTTCTGACAACCACTCTGAAACGATGTCTCAGGCTCCCCACTCACTGGAATCCACTACCATCTATTTGAAGCTTGTTGTAAGAATTCAGGAGATACTCTGTGTCCTCCAGTTTTCTAGCTCGACCGCATATGTATTAGGATTTCCTAGTATGCCGAACACAGACTGAGACTGATTTAGCGTTGGCAGCTACCATGTAGTCATGGCACACAGTAAATGAATGAAATGTTTCTCCAAGGCAGGTATATTAAAAAGTGTCAGAAGTTTAAATTTACTGGTGTCAGTTGGCGGTTGAAAAAATATGGTATTAAAACTTGCTCATTTTATTTTAAAATTTCGGGCAAACGCAGCCAAATTTTTACATTTCGAATTAAATGTTCCACACTGGCTATGGAGTACTTTTTATTAAAAGTCACGACAGGTTTTGTGCCAACTGAAGACGCATCCTCAAGTGGAGATGCATCTCCAATTGACGCGAAACAATTCGTGACTTTCAGTTAAAAAGCATGCAACAACCAGTGTGGATCATTTCAATCAAAATTAACACAAGACCTTACCTTATTTGATAATTATGTTAATTGTATGCGTGGGACACCATAAAATAAGCTCACAGAGCTTGAAATGCATCGATGCGAAATATGTTATCAGTAGTAACCTTTTATACTTATGGCAATAATTAAAAATCTTTCATCATTAGGCAGTAATAAGGTTTCTTTTTGAGATTCAAAAACATTAGTTATTGTTTAGTAGCTTACTGACAGCTTAGAACAAAAAAATGTGTTTTTAAAGTGAGGTTTTATTGCTTTGTAATTTGCAAAGATTGTCTTTTTTCTATGTCTTTATTACACTTTTATTTTTTATATGACTCAGTTCAAATAAAGCTAAGAAATACGTCCTCCTAATATTCACAGCGACGGCCTACCGCAAAAGTGACAGGACTTGTCTGCTGTAGTGATATTAATAATTTTGGCAATTCAGGTATACATAGCGTTCTAGTATTGTGATTCGAATGCAATAATAATAACTGCAAGTAACTGGACATAGCTCATTTTATTCATTTGCGAGTATAAAGTTATCATATTTTCACTTCCAATGATTCCTGATTTATGTTAAAACTAGAACCGTGTTCATAAGTAAGGGATAATCAATAAATCAGGACAAATCACTGGAAAGTTATTCTCTTAACGATGTAACCAGAAAAACTGCGAAATCAGGGATATCTAGTTAATAACAATAAAATAGTAAGACAAAATATAAATACCTTTCCCAACGACAAACTTTCGATATGGGTACCTCTAGCTAAAACATTCCCATGGCAGAAACATGGTAAGCCTATGAAACTTCCTGGCAGATTAAAATTGTGCGCCGGACCGAGACTCGAAGTCGGGACCTTTGCCATTCGCGGGCACGTGCTCTACCACCTTTTTTTATACTTTTTTCCAGAATGAGATTTTCACTCTGCAGCGGAGTGTGCGCTGATATGAAACTTCCTGGCAGATTAAAACTATGTGCCCGACCGAGAACCGAACTCGGGACCTTTGCCTTTCGCGGGCAAGTGCTCTACCATCTGAGCTACCGAAGCACGACTCACGCCCGGTACTCACAGCTTTACTTCTGCCAGTACCTCGTCTCCTACCTTCCAAACTTTACAGAAGCTCTCCTGCGAACCTTGCAGAACTAGCACTCCTGAAAGAAAGGATATTGCAGAGACATGACTTAGCCACAGCCTGGGGGATGTTTCCAGAATAAGATTTTCACTCTGCAGCGGAGTGTGCGCTGATATGAAACTTCCTGGCTGATTAAAACTGTGTGCCCGACCGGGACACGAACTCGGGACCTTTGCCTTTCGCGGGAAAGTGCTCTACCATCTGAGCTACCGAAGCACGACCCACGCCCGGTACTCACAGCTTTACTTCTGCCAGTACCTCGTCTCCTACCGTCCAAACTTTACAGAAGCTCTCCTGCGAACCTTGCAGAACTAGCACTCCTGAAAGAAAGGATATTGCAGAGACATGGCTTAGCCACAGCCTGGGGGATGTATCCAGAATGAGATTTTCACTCTGCAGCGGAGTGTGCGCTGATATGAAACTTCCTGGCAGATTTTTTTATTTTTCCGACCGGGACTCTGAGCTACCCAAGCACGACTCACGGCCCGCCCTCACAGCTTTACTTCTGCCAGTACCTCGTCTCCTAAAGCTGTGAGGGCGGGGCGTGAGTCGTGCTTGGGTAGCTCAATTGGTAGAACACTTACCCGCGAATGGCAAAAGTCATGAGTTCGAGTCTCGGTCCGGCACACAGTTTTAATCTGCCAGGAAGTTTCAAATCAGCGCACACTGCGCTGCAGAGTGTAAATCTCATTATGGGAAGCCTATGCCCCCCATGAAGTGGTTAAACAGCGCCCCTGGCAATTTCTCGCATTCCTTAGAGGTAATTGTTTGGATGTTTGAAAACACTCTTGAACGTAGTTGTCATTTCAGGCTGGGTGTATAGCATTCTGTTTACATTTCCATGGCCAGTCCTTAAATTTGATCACTTGCGACAAATTCTTACAGCTGGGTAGCTCAATCTGGACTAGCAGAACCTTTCATTAAGAGAACATTTCTAACAACTGCACCATGCCCCTGATTATAGCACTTCATTTCCGCACTTATCGATGTTAAAGGTCTTCTTCCAGCCAACAACCAAGATGTGAATCTCCGTGTACTCGTTCAGCATGGTTCATCCGTATCCCATCCACACACGAACTGGTCCCACTGGTGTTTCTATGTTGCTAACGGCTTCCACTTCTACACCACAATCTTCCTGGTTGTTAAGACGCATCACATTTCTTCCACACGATTGACGTTTGGACCCAGCAGCCGGAATCTTCTTCAGGATCTTGTGGTGCCACGGCTGAGTGTTCAGTCAACTCTGGACACGCAGTGAATCAGTAGTTCTACTTCATCACTTACGGCAGTGAGGGCGCTGCGTCAGTACTAACAGACTGGGAATTTGTGTCGGAAGAGAAACGTGCTCGGATGGTCGAGGCAGTCAAGGCGACTGCTCGCATAAAGCGAGATATCCAGATTCGAGTCCCGGCCTGGCACAAATTTTTACCTGTTGCCATTGATACAGTTGGACTCCCGAAAATCTTTGTACAGTTACTTCGAACACATCTGGCTCCAGTTGGACTGCGTCCTCCGCATTGGTCACATGCTCCTGTAACGTCTGTACGCTCTCGATGGGTTGGGCATAATACAGCAATGCGTTTAAATGTCCCTGTAGCCAGATATACAATGGATTCAAGTCCGGGGTGCAAGGAGGCCATCGGGATCACTTTGATGTTGGGCTAACGTAGTGTAAGGGCAACGCAACCTCAACTGAGTGGTGTATCAGATCTACATCTTCATCTACATCCATATTCTGCAAACCGCTGAGAAGTGCACGGCAGACAGTACGTCCCATTGTACCATTTATTATGGTTTTTTCGCTTTCCATTCATGTATGCAGCGTGGGAAGAATGGCAGCTTAAATGCCTCGGTGCCTGATATATTTGATCTAATCTTCTCCTCGTGATCCCTATGGGAGCGATATGTAGGGGATCATGGTATATTCCTACTCATCATATAGAGGCGGAACTTGAAACTCTGTAAGTAGTCTTTCTCGAAACAGTTTACGTTTTTCTTCAAAAGTCTGGTAGTTCAGTTCTTTCAACACCCATATGACGCTCTCCCACGGATCACACAAATCTGTGATCATTCGTGTTCCTCTTGTCTGTGTACATTCAACATCCCCTTTTAGTCTTACTTGGTACGAATCCATCGTATTTGAACAATAATCGAGGATGGGTCGCACGAGTGATTTGTTTGCAATCCCATTTGTAGACCGATTGCCTTTTCCTAGTATACCTCCAGTTGTCTGCTTTTCTAACGCCTGTGCCTATGTGACTGTTCCATTTCAGGTTCCTATGAAGTGTTACTCCCAGGTACTTGTATGAGTTACCAATTCCCGTTGTAAGTCACTGATGTTACAATATTGGTTACTACGGTTCTGGGCATTTAAAACAAATTGCCAAACTTTGCACCACTTTTAAATCTTACTGACATTTTATGAATGT
Organism: Schistocerca cancellata; assembly: GCF_023864275.1. NCBI lineage: Eukaryota > Metazoa > Arthropoda > Insecta > Orthoptera > Acrididae > Schistocerca > Schistocerca cancellata. Next base: position 406,842,704 of record NC_064626.1, on the reverse strand, counting down.
TGCTGTACCTTCTTTCAGACTGCAATTCATTCTAGATAATTGCAACCTCTGTCAAAAGTGTCTGACATTATTATTAATATTCTCGTTAATATACAACACGAACGCAAGCTACAGCACATTTCTCTAGCGAAATACCAAAGTTACTCCTACGTTTGTCAATGACTCTCCATCCAAAATAACTTGCTGCGTCTTCCCTACGAAAAACTTCTCAATCCAGTCACATATTTTGCTTCATACCCTATATGATGATACTCGTATGCTTTCATGTTGGTGAGGCGATTGCAGCTAATTCTCGGCATCCATGCTTCGTATGGCAAAAACTGTCCTATTAGCTTTCTACCGCTCTTTTCAGTGGACAAGAGTAGACAATAATAAGATCAGCATGTGGAAGGTGAGAAATAAATCTGTTGATCAGGGAGTTTGAAGGAACTGATACGTTGCATATCTTATTTCCTGCCGTCGTCTGAGATTTGGCGGTGCCATCAAAAGTAAAACATGAAGTCGTGGAACTGGGTGTTCGCAGTAAGTGATCACCTTCTATCTTCACACTTCTTTTGTCTCCCAGTAACGCTTCTCTCTGAGACACTAGTGTACTGCACCATGTTTCAGATCACATGGCTGCCTGCCTTAAGAACTAGGATATAATCTGCAACAGTGCTATAGTGAAGTAAAGTACTGATAAATCAATAATTTGATAGTTGGTTTCCACCTTATATCTTTGTCTCATCAGATATAGGATTACTTCCCTTAACTTCTGGTAAGAAGGTATGGGTGGTGAACAATATGGTCCTCGTACTGAGGTAGAATAATGGAGTGTAGTCAAAACTGTCTGCAGTTATAAGGATAGAAAGGTGGAGGGAGGGTTACAATTGAAAAAAGAAAGTAAGTTCGGTTTTAGAGTACGTATAGTGCAGGTAAAATGTCACCTGAACATATGTACTCGATTTTCAGTCAATAGAAGAACTATATACTGTTGATGGGCGAAGATATTCTCGGATTTCTTGTTCTTCCTTGTATCAATTATTAAGGCGAACGAGAAATAAGTAATTTTCTACTAGTGGAAATTAAGACAGGGAAGGGAATATAATGCTAAAATAGTGAATGAACTCGTGCAAGTGCGACGCTTTGTACATGGTACTGGAATTTCAAGTGTTCGGCGTAATATTATACAATGTTGTCGTCATTGTGGTCTTCAGTCCGAATACTGGTTTGATGGATCTCTCCATTCTCAGGTGCAAGCTTCTTCATCTGAGCGCGCGGATTGGCCGCGCTGTTTGAGACGCCATGTCACGGATTGCGCTGCCCGTCCCGCCGGAGGTTCGAGTCCTCCCTCGAGCATGGGTGTGTGTGTTGTTCTTAGCCTAAGTTAGTTTATGTAGTGTGTAAGTCTAGGGACCGACGACCTGAGCAGTTTGGTCCCTTAGAAATTCACACACATTTGAACGTTTTCTTTTTCATCTCCTAATAATTAATGCAACCTACATCCCCTTGAACCTGCTTGGTGTATTCATCTCATAGCCTTCCTCTACAATTTTTAATCCCACAATCTTTTCCAGTGGTAAATTGGTGATCCCTTGATTTCACAAAACGGGTCCAGTTAGTTCATGTCACTAATTTCTTTTTTCTCCGGTTCTTTCCAGTACCTCCTCATTGGTTACAAATGGTTCAAATGGCTCTGAGCGCTATGCGACATAACTTCTGAGGTCATCAGTCGCCTAGAACTTAGAACTAATTAAACCTAACTAACCTAAGGACATCACACACATCCATGCCCGAGGCAGGATTCGAACTTGCGACCGTAGCGGTCGCTCGGTTCCAGACTGTAGCGCCTAGAACTGCACGGCCACTCCGGCCGACCATTTGTTACATGATCAGCGTTCTTATGTAGCAACATATTACAAAAGGTTCTATCACTTTTGTCTGAACTGTTTATTATCCTCGCTACACTATAGACATCTATTTTCAGAAAAGACTTCCTAACACTTAAGTCTATCTTGGATGTTAACAAATTTCTGTTCTTCAGACACGCTTTACTTACCGTTTCCAGTCTGTATTTTATAATCTCTTTACTCCGGCCATCATCATTTTACTACCCAAATGAGAAAATTCATTTACTATCTTTAGTATTTCGTTGCTTAATCTACGAGTAATTCCCTCAGCATTACTTGATTTAATTCTACTACATTCCATTACCTTTGTTCTGCTTTTGTTGATATTCATCTTATATCTTCGTTTCAAGACAGTGTCTATTCCGGTCAACAGTTCTTTGCTGTCTATGACGAAATTGCAATTGCGACACCAGATATCTAAGTTTTTATTTCTTCTTCCTGAACTTTACTTACTTCTTCAAATTTTTCTGTGGGTTCCTTTACTACTTAGTTAATACAAAGATTCAATAATATTCGGGATAGGCTACAATCCTGTCTCACTCCATTGTCAACCACTGTATTCCTTCCTCGCTCCTCGATCCTTCACCATCATGTTTCTGTACATCTAGTATATAACTTTTCACTTTACTCTCTGATACCTGCAAAATTCCAAAGAGTATATTCCAGTCGACACTGTCAAAAGCTTTCTCCAAATGTAAAAAAGCTACAAACGTAAACTGGCCTTTCCTTAACGTATCGTCTAAGGCAAGTCGTTGGGTCAGTACTGCCTCCCGTGCTCCTACGTTTCTCCAGAATCCTAACTGATATACCATTTTTTTCCACTCTTCTGCATTAGCTGTACATTCGTGAGGTTGTACTAAATAAACAGCCACCATGTTGGGCATGTCTCAATTACTGTGGACGTGAAAATTTTATATTTTACTGATACCAATGTTTTCTACAATGCCTTTTCTATTTACCTATTTGGTACTCTGCTGCCTTCACTAATTCATCTATCAAAGCTATCCACTCGTCTTCTGCTGTATTCCTTTCCTCTGTTTCTGTCAACCGCTGCTTAATATTGCCTCGGATACTCTCAACAAGATCTAATTCTTTTGACTAGTCAGGATCACATCTCCTTATTTTCCTTCCCTTTCGCAACTTCTTCAGTTTTAATTTGCATTTCATAACCAATAAATATTGGACAGAGCCCACATCTTCCCATAGCCATGTCTTACTGTTCAAAATCTGGTTCCTAAATCTATTTATTACCATAATACAATCAATCTGGAACCTTTCGGTGTCTTCAGGTCGCTTACACATATGCAACCTTCTTAAAACAAGTGTTCGCGATGGTTAGATTATTCTCTGGGAAAAATTCTACCAGACGGGTTTCTCTTTCATTTCTTTCCCCCAGTACGTGTTCAGCTGTTTTTCTCTCTCTTCTTTTTTCCCAGTGTCAAATTCGAGACCCCACCACAATTAAATTTTCATCTCCCCTAACTATCTGGGTAATTCGTTTCATCTTATCATACACTTTTTCATGTCTTCAGCACCTGCGGAAATAGTTGGTATATAAAGGTGTACTATTGTGGTCGGTGTTGGTTTCTTCGGCTACGAAAATGTGTTCTCCTTGTTGCTGATAGCAACATATCTGCATTCCTATTTTCTTATTCATTATTAACCCTACCTCTGCAATATCCCTACTTGATCTGATGTTTATCACACTGTACTAACCAGTCCCGTACCTCCTGCCACCGGTCTTTACTAACACCACTATTCCCAGCTTCAACCTAACAATTCTGCTTCTTAAATTTTTTGACTACCTGATCTAACATTCTGACCGGTACATTCCCATTTGTGTTTTTCCTGTTGGATGACAGTAACTTGTTAAACGTAAATAACAATTACCTCTCAAGAAATTAATATCCTTACGAATTCCTTAAATTGAAAGTAGAGTACTAGAAAATTTGCTTAGCGTTAAGGCAATATCGATAACTGTTCCGTAGTGTGATGTCAGGTTCCCTATAAATCAATGTTACATAAATAATATGACAACTAGGTGAAGAAACAAACTTCCATAAGTAAAGCACGTAGGGGACAAAAGTAACAAAGAGGCGAGGAAACCAGCACGTTACAGGAGGAGACTATCCTAACAGTGACTACTATCAGTTTGGACTTACGGTATTCAGACACCTAGATATGTTCAGCGAGCAATGTAGAGTTACCTATTGAGAGTTGTTAGGAGATACAGCAAATTTATCAGGTAGGAGATAGGAGTGGAAGACGTAGCGATGGCTGCTGTGAAAATGGAGTGATGTGAAAAAACATAAACTTTGTTGAATGAAAAATATGTGTTTTTTGCGGACTGTAAGAAGTAAGAAGATACTGGGCATACGAACTGAGCGAAAGTGTCATTATAAAACATGAAAAAATATCATATATGTTAAGCAGTAGCCTCGAGGAGTCCTATATTCAGCCGTACATGTAGACTGCTTGATGACACATATCGGGCTGATGGCGCTAGAGATGATTACGAAATCTTCGGGCGTATGGGGAAGATATGTGTCCTTCGCAGACAGGGACATGGCGTATCATACCATATGCAGTTCACTCCAACATTACTCATTTATTCCTGGTTTAGTACAACAGTTACAATTGTACCTGAAGTCAATAGTCCTTTGCATAGATGGCTCCACAACTGCTGTGGATTTCTAGAAGGAAGTCATTTTCCCGCGTAGGCTGTTTTTTATTTTGAAATAATAGCCGTATTTCTTTATTGAGGTGTTAGCTAATTTCGCATCCTCGGGCTACCTTTCTTTCTTCATCACGATCATTTTGCAAAGGCCCTATTTTCTCTTTTCACATGCTACAAAGGTAATAAGAAAACGATTTTAAGGACCCCCTTGAATGTTGCTTCCTCCACACAGATGTGTGGTATGGAAGGAGCTGTATGCCTGCACGTTTTTCCTGCGATGCACTGACGGAGATAACCTTGAAATGCCGAAGGAAGTGAAATTAGCCGATAGCTTAATATGAAATAAAATGGATATTTCAAAATAAAGACAGTCATCGTCTTCCCTCAAGAGGTACTTGAAGTCGTAATGTGTGTGGAACAAAAGTAACCTATAAAAAGTTACAATATGAACATCATTAGATGACATTACTTGAATTCCAGTTCTATGTCGAATTCTTTGCTGTACAGACGGCTCCTACTCCTTGATGTAGAATAATAGCGTACGTGTCTTCAGGAGAAACTGCAGCATTTAAATTTGTATTAAAATTGGAAATTATATAGCGTTCAGCTAATTTATTTTTATGTCTTCACGAAGATAAGTGTTACGGTCAGTTTAATTAGTTTTTATTGGAAAAAGGTAGCAAGGCAGTGTAGCGGCGCGGAGGTCTGCTACACGAAGGAGAAGGTAAACAAATTACCTTGTCCTTGTAAATTACATTCCCAATCGCCGTCTCGCGATTAGACTGTACTTTCATTTGTTTCACATGTCACGTGACGAGGAATGACCTCACAAGGAACGGGGCGAACGCATGAAATCCTTCCCTCTGAATTCAATTATTCGGTTAAAAATATTTCGACCGAAAGGGAGAGGAGCGCAGCAGGGCCAGGGAATGCCGGAAAAAAGAAGCTCGGATTTGGTTTAAGGGCCAGAAAGATGCAATTAATACCCAAAAAAGGCCCGCTGCAGAATAATATATATTACGGTGTGGCATAATTTATGGGTAGTTCCAGTTGGACGGCAGCGTGCATTTTTCCGCCCACCGGCGGCCGGCCGACGGCCGCGCCTGCGCGCGCGCCGCCGCAAAAAACCAAAACAATCGCAGGCCACTCCCACCCGAGGCAAAAATGGGCTGAGCGCGCCGCCGGCCAAGAGAAACGCAGCATTGGCCACGTGGTCACCGCGTGGCGCCGCACCGCGCCACCGCGCCGCCGCTGCCGCCGTTTAATAACTGCGCCCCGCCAAGCCGCGCCCACCCGAAAAAGGAATGCCTTTCATTTCCAGCCTCGCCACCAATAACTGAAGGTTTAGCGAGATGTTTCTCCAAAGACACACTGCCAACCTCCCTGTTCTTCACATGGTAGTGTTTTCCGGAATTGGAACCTCTCCCTCCAGTACATCTGTAATAGCACGATATTATGTTCTGAAATGCTTCGAAGGAACAACAAGTTTCGATTTTGATTTTTGGACGAAAGGCGTAGGTGTGAACAAATATTATTGTCCTGAAAAATCAAATCTTTGTCGAATGCCTTCAGCTACTGAGCAGACTACGTAAATAATGCAGAATGGCCAACCACATCTCTATTACACAACTCTGCTTCAAAGATGAAGTTGCACGTTAATTTTCTAACTTTCCTACTCGCATCTGACTGTTACGGATGTGTTTATTTAGACCTTTTTCCTCCCGATAGCAGACATATTTAACACCACCGCAGCTATCATTAGAACGTGCTGGTTCTGTGGTTAAATTCGTTGACAGAAAGACTGAAAGAATTTAGATATTTCGTAGGGTGTCGCTCCTGAATGCATAAAAAAATCATTGTGAACTAGTCCTGGGGTTGTAAACTTTCGTATGATTGTCTATAGTCATTGCTCTCTTAGAGAACACGCTTAGAAATGGGACGTTTTAAACTACACGTTGCTCTTATAACTTACCTCCTTATATGTAGGTATTACAACTGGATTTCTGTTATGCCAGTTTTGCATATACTATTCTTACTATTCGTTCTTTTGGCTTTTTATTATGGTCGTAGAGGAGATGTGCTTCTTTGCACAAATGCCTACGACTGTCATTACAACCTTACAATCGCTCTTGTATTTTATCGTAGAGCTTTATTGAATAACATTAGTAACGTCTGGAGGGCCCTCACCTTTCAGCTGCTCTACCGAACTGTGGGGTGTTCCAGAAGAACAGTAAGCCACGACTTCGTTTTCGTCATCGACAATAGCAGTTCATTACCAACAAAAATGTTTCTGGGCAGACGTTAAGGACCCGATACATTCAATTCTCATCGATATTATTGATCGGCCCTGTATACCTTCGGATCTCCATAACCACATTAAACATTAGTTTTAATTTATTCGTGAGCAATAGTAATTCACACTGCTAAGCACATATTTATTGCATTAAATGACTATTTCGATGTTTCTTGGTAGAATATTTTATACATGTATGGCGTTATAAATTATCCAGAGAATTAAACATTCTGATCAGAATCAAAACCAGCTTTCAGCCCAGTCAAGGTATTCTTAATTCAGCTAACTTAGTAGACAAGAAAAAAGTCCCAATGTCCACTTAGTAACAATCTAGTTTCTATTAATTTCGGCCGCTTATTCGCTAACATATCCCTTCAATAGTATGCTAGCAATCTCACACACTTAGTAGATGAATCAAGAGTTAACCTAGTTATCACAGATGCCATAATATTAAGAAAACACTCTTATTTCTTTTCATTGAAAAGATATATTAAGAGTTAGATGTTCTGTCTCAGGGGTTTCCCTGTGTCCAGGCCTAGCAGAAATCTTCCTCAAGAATTCTGAAAAACATTTCTCGGGAAACGAATTACAGGAAACTTAAAACCAATGACTTTGCATAGCTGCCAGTTCTCAAAACCCAGTGACCCATAAACATCTGTCTTCCAGTAAGTGACATCACTCCAATATCCATAATCCATGTATGATGACAACTTCCAAAGTGAATTAAACACTGACAGACAAACAGCATCAATGAATGGCTACACTTCTGCCTTTAGTCGACTCAACAGTGCATAAAAAACAAAAACAACAGAACTGTTCTCTTCTTTACCCGGTGTTCGACCCATCCCCTCAGTCCCTTAGCAAATGGTGCGTTTAGGAAAGTCTCCCTGAATGTGGCAAAAAAACTTGAACTGAGGAACTTCAAAATACAATTTTATGTGTACATCACTAATGAACCCTTGTTGGCAAATGATAAAGACAGCACTTCAGTTTTGGAAAAGAGGGGAATATACCAAATCACGCGTAATTGTGGCAAACAGTATATAGGGCAACCAGGCAAGGCAATATCCATTAGCTTGAAGGAACGCCATAGAAGTTGAGACCTATAAAATGAGCCTATAGTTTTCGAGACAATATGCTTGAGCGACGCCATAGTTACAAAGTGCAACATGAACCCTAACGTAACATCCACAACGTCGGGTGGATGAACTATCTTGTAATAATGGAAATTAATAAATATGACCAATTGCCCAAACTCAGTTCTAAATAGTTAGACATAGTTCCTTTACTCGCCACTTTTAACTGCAGATGCTGCCAACAGTCCCATCCCGACCACTTTCCAAATTATCTCTCCCACTTACATTGCCCATTTTCCTTTATTTCACTCACTGCAGTTTCTCCTGGCCCATTAAAAAAACTGCTTGCTACAATTACAGTTGTTTCACTTACCTATTTAGTCTCAGACGTAACATTTTACCTGTTTGTAATACTGGACTTGTTAAGGACAGGATTATCTTGCACAGTGAACCTGTTGGAGCATGTCACCAATATTAACTATATTATATTGTTCAACTTATTTTTCTTCGCAGAACAATTGTTGTGCTTCGCCTTACAGTTCATGATTTAACGTATTGTATATTTAACTGAAACTAAACTGTTCTACATCGCATTTTTATTGAAGGAACTTCTCTCGTTTTAGTTTTAAGCCAAACATTATCGACTGTCGTCATAGGAAACCAAATGAGAGAGTCAATACATGCTTTAGTTGAAAATCTTTTAAGCCACAACAATTTCACAGGCACATACAGATAGTTACCTTTGTACATGACAATGACATACAGTCAAAAAGCCGGTTTGTAGAATAATAAATATTGTACACTCGTGTACAATAACCAAGGACGAAAGTACTTTTAGCTTCAAGTGTCACTGCAAAGTAAAATAATTCGATGAAATTTCGACCGTACGCAGAAAGAACTACTATTGTATAGTAGATATAAAAACTCGGAGTGAGACGAACCGAGATCACACTTTTATTCGAAGACAATGTCACTAAAGGCGTCGAAGGCATCGCGGTTTATGATGCTACCCTGGAAATTAGATGGTACATAATAGGGCGTATGGTCACCAGGGACGGCAGGGAATGTTCTGGAATGTGCTCGAATGCTGGCAATAGTTGGCAAGGATTCTTGTGGTATTGCATCTCATTGTTCCACCAGTGCTCCTGACAACTGCAGGATAGTCATTGATGCATGTGCACGTGCTGAAATACGTCTCGCCAACGCATCCCACACGTGCTCGCTGGGACTTAAGTTGGTGGGAACGGTCAGGCCAGGCAATTCGCCGAATATACTCTCGTTCCAAGAGCTCCATCTGGACAGTTCGACGCGGCAGCGGGTCGCCACCCATAAAAGTGAGGTCCCCACAAAGACGTTGATCGGTATGTGTACCATGTTGAAAGGCCCAGAGATCAGTGCGCCCGTGCAAAATTATGTCTCTCCACACAACAACACCTGGATCACCAAAACGATCATGTTTTACAATACTGGAGTTACCCTCATATGGCGAGAGTTGGAAACAAGTAATGCACACAAGAATGTTGTATTTATTTTACTTACATCAAGACATTTGACACTTCTCATATCCATGGATTCATCAAATCTGTTTTCGACAATACACTATGTAATCTAGGCAAAAGATGAGTAACGTGCCAATTGACGACCACCATCGAAATGATCGTCCCAACTCGTCGAACTTTACACGAGTCATGTATACCTCTTCCCATCAGCGGATCCTTGATAGCCATTTTATTACCGAGCGTTATATACGAAAGAATCGTCGGATCAGGTATTTGTCAAATAAGGTATTTAAAGTAAGGTCTAGATAAAGAGAAAACTCAACTGAACGGTAATAACGAGCACACTGACTAACTGAGATGATATTATGTGACTTGGATGATAATAATTTTTCCGCTACAACGAGGAAGGTAGCGACAAATAAAGTGGGTGAATTTAGACTATAGGACAGTTTTCACAGGTTTTTGTAGGTACTTTTGAATGAGGTTGTATGGGGAGATCGTTTTCATGAATTGGTTGATTGTATGTGTACAGAGAAAGAAATAGAAAGCAACGAAGTAAACAAGATAATTTGGTGAAGTGGTTTACAAGTGCCAGATTACAGATAGGGTATACATTTCATTTGCTTTAATCATCAGTCGTCTGACAGGTTTGATCTACCCCGTCACGAATTCCTCTCAAGCCCGAAACTCGTCATCTCAGAATAGCGTTTACACGGTGCACTCTCACTTCAAAAATGGTTCAAATGGCTCTGAGCACTATGGGACTTAACATCTGAGGTTCAAAATGGTTCAAATGGCTCTGAGCACTATGGGACTTAACATCTATGGTCATCAGTCCCCTAGAACTTAGAACTACTTAAACCTAACTAACCTAAGGACAGCACACAACACCCAGCCATCACGAGGCAGAGAAAATCTCTGACCCGCCGGGAATCGAACCCAGGAACCCGGGTATGGGAAGCGAGAACGCTACCGCACGACCACGAGATGCGGGCTAACATCTGAGGTCATCAGTCACCTAGAACATAGAACTACTTAAACCTAACTAACCTAAGAACATCACATACGTCCATTCCCGAGGCAGGATTCGAACCTGCTACCAGAGCAGCAGCGCGGTTCCGGACTGAAGCGCCTAGAACCGCTCGTCCACCGTGGCCGGCGCGCTCTCAGTTGTTTGTTGGATGTCTTACTCTACCCTTCTTCCTCCTACAGTTCCCTCTAGTGTCATGGAGGTTTTTCCCTGATGGCTTGCCAAATGTCCTGTTATTCTGTCTCTTATTCCTGTCAGTGTTTTCTATATGTTACTTTCTTTGTCGATTCTGCGAAGAACCACCTTACTCCTGTAAATCCACCTATTTTCAGCATTCTTCTGTAGCATCGTATCTCAAACGCATCGAGTATCTTCTTTTCCGTTTTTCCCAAAGTTCTTTAATCACTACCATTCAATATCGAGCTCCAGTGTACATTCTCAGAAATTTCTTCCTCATATTAAGACCTTTGTTTGATATCAGTAGACATCTGTTGGCCATGAACGCGCTCTTTACCTGCGCCAGTCTGCTACTTATGCTCTCCTTGCTTCGTCTGTACAAGGTGGCAGAATTCCTTAACTTCGTTCACTTCACGATCGCCAGTTTTAATGTTAAGTTTAATCCCACGCCTGAACTTTTCTTTTATTTCAGCCACTACTTCTTCAATGTATAGATTGAACAACAGGGGCGAAAGATTGCACCCCTGCCACAAATTCTGTACAATCCGAACAGTTCGTTCTTGCCGGCCGGTTTGCCCTGCGGTTCTAGGCGCTTCAGTCTGGAACCGCGTAAACGCTACGGTCGCAGGTTCGAATCCTGCCTCGGGCATGGATGTGTGTGATGTCCTTAGGTTAGTTATGTTTAAGTAGTTCTAAGTTCTAGGGGACTGATGACCACAGATGTTAAGTCCCATAGTGCCCAGAGCCATTTGACCCATTTTTGAACTTCGTTCTTGGTCTTCCGATCTCATTGTTCCCTTTTGGTTCTTTGATCATATTGTACATTACCCGTTTTTTCCTATGACTTACTCCTCTTCATCTCAGAATTTTGGACATCTTAGGCCATTTGGCATTGTCGAAAACATTTTACAGGTCAACAATAACTATGACACTGTCTTGATCTTCCTTTAGTCTTGTTTCCATTATCAAGCGCAATGTCATGATTGCCTTCCTTGGTGCCTTTTCCATTCGTAAAGCCTAACTATTCTCTATTTCATACGACAGAGAAATATTGGTCAAAGAATGAATCTTTAATGTCAACGTGCTTATCATAATTTTTTTTTTCTGCTGGGATGGGTCATTATCTCCGACTCTTCACAAAAAGTCCGTTGGCAATCGTGCAGAGCAAGTGTTTAATGCGTTCAAAGACTTTTCAATGATATTGCAATTCTTATAGGTTGTACATTTCTTTGTGAGTCGACATTGGTGTCAAAGGACAGAGAAAAGAACAATGTATTCATACAGATGCCAGAGGTAGGGTGGTAATGAGGAGAAATGCGATGACTGCGTGATATTTCTTCAAACCTAAAGATAATGTATTCTGGAGATTTTGTACAAAAAAGGAGGAGGTTACTAGTGTTTCTACAGTGTAGGCGATATAGATAGTTGTAGGAGAAATGGATGGCAGAATAGACGACATAGGACGTACTCTCATATCCTTACATGAGCGAAGATGAGCTCACACTATTTTTCCCATCTACATTCAGTACAGTATGTTAATAGCGAGTCAGATGCCCCACAATGTTGTCCATTCATTTGGTTCAAATTTTTCTTCCATACGCTTCTTTTCTTTCACATCGAAGTTTATCAGTTGCCTTAATGGTAAACATACTTCCCTACAGGTGTTTGCTCTTTCACTGGGCGAGATGGCGCAGTGGTTCACACACCGGCCGGCAAGAACGAAGTGTTCGGATTGTACAGAATTTGTGGCAGGGGTGCAGTCTTGAACGAAGTTAAGGAATTCTGCCACCTTGAACAGACGAAGTAAGGATATCATAAACAGCAGACTGGCTCAGGTAAAGGGCGCGTTCATGGCCAGCAGATGTGTACTGGTATCAAACATAGGTCTTCGATCTATGGTTGAACAGCTGGAGTGGAAGACTGCATCGCTTTTCCACACCCATTTTAATCCGAGTATTTCGTTCCTCTTCTCCCATATTCATTTTCCCTCTTGGTTCTTGTAAATATTGTATATTATCTTTACTGCTTTTATTATCAACTGCATAGTCAGATGCGCATCTCTATTGCCTTTAGCTATCATGAAGCCAAACTGTTCGTCATCTAACAGATCCTTAATATTTATTTCCATTTTACTATATATTATTCTTGTCAGAAATTTGGACGCATGAGATGATATTATGTCAAAATAATGAGATATTAATCATGTGGCAATTCTCGTACTTATTAAATTTAGTTATCTTCTTGATTAAATGGGTGATATTTTTCCCAAAGCCTGATGGTATGTTTCTGTCCTCATAGATCGTAAATATAATTCTCAATAGTCATTTGGTTACCACTCCTTCCAGTGATTTATCGGTTCTGATGAAATCTTATATATGCCTCCTACATTATTTGACCGTTAAGTCTTATGAGTCTATTACCGGATCTCCTATGTCTTCCTTACAGATTTTCATTTCTTATTCTGTCACGTCACCAAACACTTTTCCGTCCTCTGAGTAACTATTCAGTGAACCCTTTTTACCTATCCCCTCTCTCCTCTGCGTTTGATAGCGGAGTTCGGATTGCACTCGTAGTGTCGACGTCTTTCTTTCTAGTTTCACCTAAGGTTACAATGACATTTCTATATGCTGAATCAGTTCTTCCAACAACATTACTTATTCGATTTCTTCACATATATTTCCTGCAGTCATTTGGTCTTGACTTACCTGCACGTTCTATTAATTTCATTCGTAAATCATCTGTACTGCTGCATCCTTGTCTTTTTCTGAACCTTCTTGTACTTTCTTCTTTCGTTGGTCGATTGAAGTATTTGTACTATTGCCCGAAGTTCTTTCGCATGGAGGTTAGCAGCCAAAATAAATATACTTAGGGTTTGTGTTTCGGTTTTTAACTACGTATTACATACGAGCATCGACGACATTATATGTCATCCATTTCCAATAATATTGGGTTTAATGCCACAGAAACACAAAAAAAATTTCCTTATTTCCCTATGCAATAAGGCGATGTGGAACGATGAAGACTCAGTTTCAACAGTCATCGGACCACAACGTATTTAGATTTTTTTTTAAATTTTGGTTTTAATATCATTGTTACTCCATGTGACTACAGTAACACTGTCACACGATGGAATATATCATTAAACTACTGAAGCATAAACTACTTACATGAATGTATTCTTATCTGAAGAATATGTTAGTCTCGAATTACTAGAACTGCTTTCACAATTCGCCAGCAATGATCCGAGCAAAAAGAAAACGTTAAGAAGATTTGATAAGATAAAATTTCCGAGTACATACTACAGGAACAAATGGTACGAATTTCGTCGAGTATACTGACAGTCACACGTCTATATGAATATGGGAGAAGAGGAACGAAATACTCGCATTAAAATGGGTGTGGAAAAGCGATGCAGTCTTCCACTCCAGCTGTTCAGCCACAGATCGAAGAAGCAATGATTGAAAAGAAATAAAGATTCAAAAGTGTAATTGAAATTTAGGGTGAAAGGATACGGATGTAAGATTCGCTGACGATTTTGCTATGCTCTGTAAAATCGAAGAATATTAATGACCTGTTGAACAGAATGAAGGATCAACTGATTACAGACTATGGACTGAGAGTAAACCGATGAAAATCGAAAATAATGAGGACTAGAAGAGATGAGATGAGCGATAGATTCAGTATCAATTTTGAAGACTACGAAGAAGGTGTGCAGAGGTAATTAATGTGCCATGGAAGCCAAATACCTCATGGCGGACGAAGCAAGTTTATAAGAAATATACTAGCACGGCTAAAGAGGGGACTTTTATCAGTACTAAACATCGGGCTTAATTTGAGTATGAAATTTCTGAGGATGTACGTTTCGACACGGCATTGTATGGTAATGAATCAGGGACTACGGAAAACCGAAAAGCAAGGTAATTGAGATGTGGTACTACAGCAGGATGTTGAAAATTAATTCGAATGATAAGGTAAGGAATGATGATGTTCTCCACAGATTCGGTGAAGAAAGGACTGCAATACTCTTACGTCCACTAAATAATTGATGAAGTAATGGGCAGTTGCTATTCTTGCTATTCTGAGGGAAAGAGTTTGGTACAAGAGGGAAATTTGTGGCGGGCAGCATCAAACAAATCAAAAAAATATTGATGACCCCCAAAAAACCATGGGAATAAAGGTCTTCCTTTTGTACAAGATTATTTAGTATGCACATTCGCATACTATACAATGACCATCACAAATTAGTAGCCAAATCTGGTAAAAAGTTAACTGATTTTGACAATGAAATAAATGTTATAAAAATGTATAGACTGTATTTTGCTGTTTGTGCTACGTATATCTTCTTCACAGGCACTTTTTGAAAAATTACGTTTGACTCTGACAATAGATGAAAAGGAAAACTGATTTACTTTGGAAGCTAATGCTTATCAGGAAAAAGAATGTCGGTAGGATAGGTGGAAATATTTTTACTTCTGAGTGCACTTCGGAACAGAACATCTCTTTTAGTTTGGTCTGTGTTTCACGAACGGTTGAAAAACTGACGGTAAAGGCTAAACATGTATTCTGAATTTGTATAGCAAATTCCGGTTAAATGTGAAGTATTATATATTAACAAACTGTTCACTAATGACTAACAAAGAACGACTGAGAGTCTATGTGCAGTTACATTACCTTTTAATATGAGTACAAATATAGAATGCTAGCAATATTAGTTCCAGATGAGCAACCTGTTTCTTACTGGCGGAGATTTTATTACAGTCACTTAGAAAGAAAAGCCGTTATAACTGCGGTTACAAAAATTGATTTAACTAGTTATTACATAAATTATATTTTTAGAAACACGGCAAACGATTAAATGTTTTCAAAAAAATTTGAAAGTAGATAAACTAATGCTTTGTAATGTTTCTAGGTGGTGGGTGGTGGGTTGTCAAGTTTAACGAAGATGGATTGTATAGAGCAAATAGTGACTTCAGTCAATATTAAGGTAAATATATTTAATGCATTAAATGAAGCCAGTACTAAGGTAACTACGTTTAAGCATCAGATGATGGTGTATGTAAACATGTATTTCATTAAACATATTACGAACATGGTCACTACCTTGCAAATATATTCTTACAGATGTCTTTGTTTGTATCTTTACTCTAGAAATCACTTTTTTGGTCTTCAAAGAAATCCGCAGAGTACACCATTCTTCCGTTTCTTAAAATTATATGCAGAAGTAATAAGAGAATAAACGAATGCAGATTATAAGTAACTTTGATATTTTTACATTAAACCACTTCGAGGCTTCACTTAGGCTGCAATTACGAAGACAGATAATGTCAAATATTCTGTTTTTAATTGCAGGAGATAATGCAGTAACTAAGTATCTAGAAAGATGGAAACAACGTAATACTGGTGAACTGTTAATGTCAATAGTAAGACTATAAAATTTCCATTACATCTGATTTTACTCTGGTCACTATTCTGCCAAACAGTTACTGTAGTTGCATGTCGCTATCAACAATGTGTATGGACTGCAGAAAAATTTCGCATCGGCAGCACTGACGAAACCACTCCTGTAACCTGTGGAGGTATAAAATAATTTAAGAAGCAAACCAAAGAATCAAAGCAAAATAAATGAAAACATGCAACAAATTGCATGATTTACACACATATTAAAATCATTTTTCAAGAAAAAGTTAATTTAAAATATACTGTGAACGTAAGAAGAAAATGGTGTCTACAAAAAATTTCTTACAAGAGTATTACATAAAACAATTCACCTTAATTTATGTACAGGTGCAGCCAGTAATCAACAATTCCTACTAATTCAGACGTACCTTTCTTTGGCACGTCCTCTCTACTGGTGTAGGAAGTTCAGAGACTTAGCTGAAGCAAAGAGCTAGAAAACTGAATATGTTTGTCGTGATAACCCATCTTCCAAGTTTCGCACTAAGGCATCGTGAAAATAATGTGCTCTTCAGAAAGCTGTGTTGTAATCTGGAAAAAAAGAAAATAAAAAGGCCCTGTGAAAGTGGTCGTGGTTTCCTCCGGTTTGACGCTGTGCTGTAACAGTATTTAGGTAAACATATTGCAAAGAAATGTAGTACTAGTGGTCAGTCTATGTAGATACCTCTGCGTCTCTTCCATTGGCGCACATCTATTCATGAAGACTGCGTTTGTAAATATGAGTTACTTTCGTATAGAAATGTCGACTATGCGTCAAGTGGATCACAACAGTACCCTGCGAATAAATTTAACTTAAACATCGATGTTTTGTCATGGTGTTCACCTGTTAGTTGTTAGGTCAAAAATTCAGTGAAACACAAGTGAACAGATAATAAGCGCTACAATTTAACACGTAAGTGAGACCAAACAGTGTGAACAGAAGCTTGAATATAATGAAAACAGAACACTTTTTAATTTTTAAATCATCGACTGAAACTGCATAATTTGAATACTCATGTCTGACGCTCCTTTAACAGCATTGCACAACACAGCCATCTTTAGTGGCATACTGAAATGTCAAGAACAAAGAACCCTTACAAATTATTTTTTTAAATCAGTTCCAAAGCATTAAAACAATAATGGTCATAATCATACAGTGCTTCTATGAAAAATGTTTACCCTGCGTAAGAACAGCTGCACGCACGCTCTTTTTTGATAATTAATGAAAAACACTTAACTATAAATGTAACACACTCAGGACAAATCCATGAGTAAATACCTCATGAACCAAATGATTCAAAAGTTATAGTTGTTACAAAAAAATAAATTTCAAATTGTACTATGTATCCGCAGAATTCTTATATTTAGAAACAATACTGAAAAGATTGCGAAAAATTGCACCTGACACAGAAAACGGGCACCGGAAACAATAACGTCAGTGTTAAAGCAACTAATATAAGTAGATTAGCTAGAAAAGTAACAGACATTTACACGACTAAAATTAAGGTCTGATAAATACGATTGTTCAAAACGTGCTTCAGAGCTACCACTGTGAACACAATTGACTTTGCATAAAATATCTTTACGCGAGACAATATATGAATATCCATTTGTCCAGGTGAAGTTTATAGTACAACAACTTATTATTCTGATAATAGGATGATTTACCATTTCTTAAATAACAGTAACCGTTTATTTTTATTTTTTCAAATTCAGGGTGTAAGCTGAAAAATGAATTTCAGACACTCTCTAACTTCGTTTCAGAATGACAACTGGAATTATACTTCGATCCCTCATTAAGTCAGATTAGGAGCAGAATAGGGTTTAAGTAAGGAAGTGTGGAGAATTCCCTTTTTCATCAATACAGACGAATACAACTAGTCGAAGTAATTAAAAGTATTATTAAATGAAGCAGTGTTTACTAGAGGATGCGTACTAGACACCAGAGTATTTGAGCGGAAAGGAATGAAGCGGTGAACAAATGCTGTATCCGCTTCTCCTGTCGAAGTTGCTGAGAAATGTGCCACGGACGTGTGTTCCCGAAGGAAAGGTACGTGAAGTACGTCCTTGGGTCCAAGAACAGGAAAACTAAAATTGAGAGGAGAAAAGTTTTTCATTTGAAACAATTTTTAGCACACACTGTTGAATTACACTAGCAAAGTAAGTTTTGAGGTATGCTCTGTTTAGATATTTTAAACACAGTCCCTGACATGTACTTATCGATGCAATGTTGAAAAAGCCATACCGATACTGTTTCACTTCAATCATTGGGCAATTCGTTAATCAGATGAAACTGATAATCGAAACAGATGTTGCTTCTTGGGTGATCGTCAGTGATACGCTGTAGAAAATGAAGACTTGCAGCTTCATTACTCAAAAGGTATTCTCTCAATTAAACCTAATCTGAAATTTTCCGCGTTGTGGTTATAGTATCGCCTCATAACCTGAAGTATCGCTTTCACCTGCGAGAGCGCAGCATTGCAAATAATATCCTTGGCTTGCTAGCGTTACGTGATTTTTAACACATTTGTGTACTCCGTGACTTTACTAATGTTTTGACTCTCTGGTAGTAGGCTTAGCTACAGAAGGACGTATTTTAAAAGGAGGTGTACTTCTATTGTTAAAAGGAAACGGCAGCCACCATTGCTACGAGATACAAGAAAATATTAATTTTTGTCACTATATGCTCCTCAAGAAGATGAATCTCATGATATATGAGTACTGAGACGAACGTTTTATGAAATAATAATTGTTATCTTGAAAGGTAAAATTTTCCTCATTTTTTAAGTGAATATTATCCTCATCTTTCCTCTATTAGTAATTACGACACAAAGTGCAAGCAAGAAGAAGACATAGGATTTTGAATGCTAGGTAGTACTGTGCGATCCCTGTTTAATATCACGGTCTTTTGGAATTAACAGATTCACTTTTGTGAAAAGCAAAAATTTGTGAAACTTGCCCAACTGACACAGACTATCATAGTTGTTCAGAATCGCATCCATCTTACTTGCTCTTCAATCACAGCGTCAAAAATTTTTCAGAGCTATATTACGACGCATATCTTTCAAAGCTGTTTCTTACGCTGGTTACTAATAAGAACTTTAACCTTGAGTGCACTCGGTTGCATTCCGGGAACGCCACGGATTACTGCAAAATTAATAATTTACTCTTTTTCAGCAAAGAAGACAGTAATTAAGATCCACAGCACTAAATATTTAATTTTCAAAGAAAAAGACAGATTTATTTAAATAATTTAATACTTGGAAGCAAAGAGGACCTGGTAAGAGTAGGGAACAGTAGTAATAATTATTTTTGCAGCGGAAAATTTCGACGTTGGTTGTCTGTTCGTTCTTCTTGCTCTTATCAGGAATATTTAATAACTTTTCTAGTGGCCTCGGGAGGGTCATTAGATGGCAGAATGCACTATGGCCGCAGTTGTGTTCTTTGGTGGCTCCACGGTGATACTTTTTGACTTATGAAGCATTTGAACTTTGAAGAAGGAAATATCGTAGACAACATTTATGTGACATGCTCTTCAAAAGGAATATTATAGAGAAATACGTATAAATATAGTAGCAGACAAAGATAACACTACTTTCATTAAAATTACTACGTATCATGAAAATTTGCCTGATTCTGATGTCAGGTACCTAGTTGGCATCAGCAGTTGTCAGCTATTCCTCAGTTACGAAATAAATACATTGCTATCCTCTACGGCGAAATAATGTAATAAATTCCATCTGAGTGAGGTGCGTTTTTCTGGAACATATTCTCCTCATTTTCAGTTGGTTTTATGATACAGAATTCACTGAAGAGGCTTTATTTGGTCTGGTATGAAATGGATAGGCAGATAGGATGTGTTAAGTTTCACTTTTTTATGTTATTGTCTCTACATAAAAACAGGAAGGTAGAAATAGTATGACTTTGCTTTTGCCATGTCATATCTACGCAGCCCCGCATGAGAAATCATTTAAAAGGCTACACTGCCACTGGTCACCTTGCCCTGTTTCACACACAGATAGAAACAACCCCTAATAACAGAATAAGTTTTGGTAAGTAGTATACGAGTTATTATTCTGGGTACTTCCTAAAGACACTTTCGTCTAGTTACGCCAGATTTGATGAAATGGGTATTCCGTTCTAGTTTTAAAGTTCCCATGAACATGCAATTAATGAGGATCATAAAGTGCAAAAATAAATATTTGCAGAAAACTTGTATTTAACAGTTTCTTTCCTCGCTATTGGCTAATGGATACTTCCAGCAGGAATTTGCTACGCTGAAACGTGCTCCATCAGGATGTCCAATGTGGACAACTGCGAGAAAACGCTGTTCGTTCAGTCCTTATAATGACTTCACGAGATCTACGACGTATTCATTTTGAAAGATTTGTTTTAGGGACTTAAATACTGCAGATACCTGCCCAGTACAAGCAATAACGTCACGATGGAAGAACACGTTGACCCACAGATGACTATAGACACTGGAGTCCATGACGTCCTGGGCCTGTTCCGTCAGTTTTCCAGAGCCGCGGCAAGAGCACGCGTCAGTGGTCGCTAGCCTTATGCGTTCGTATACGTGTCCCGGTGGTGTTTGTGCACGCACTTGGTGCCGGTTCACTGGAAAAGAAAACGTGCCCTTTGCGGCGCGCTACTCGCGGATGTTAATCGGCGGAAGTCAGTGTCGTTTGGTGTTTGTGTCAAAGGCGCCCGGGGAACATGGGACAGGTAGCCGGATCGCAGGCGAGCTGCCAGTTGATATTTCACGCCGTCCGGAACAGCCGCGCACTGCCGCGGCTAAGCGCACTTTCGTCCGCGCACTGGCGACACAAACATCGCTCCTCTACCGCAGTGGTCGAGTTCCCACAGTGGAGGCGAGCGGAGGCTCCATCAGCTGTGAATCGCGTCGCCGTGACGCACGTCTATTAAATTACTTCCTTTGAGATGACCGAGAAAACCACTGAATATTCGGATGCTGGTAACTCGTGAAGAAGATATGTTGAAATGGTGAGCCGCAACCACAGACAACATTAGTTCTTGCATTCATCTCGCTGAAGCAACACTATTTACGTAACTCAAGTAACACGATTTACATCAATTCGAACATTACATTTCGTATGATAATTGCCCGTACGCGCCTCAAAGGGTCATAAACTTCTTTAGGTCTGAGTGAAAGAAGGAGAGATGTATGCTTTTCGACGAAACTGACTGATGTTTTGGCGACAATTTAGGTATCTGTTGGGTGACTCACGACGCATTGACCTTGACGAGTACCCACTGGAATTATGTCACAGTCCTTATGGCTAGTTGGGCTCCAGTCGAATGGGGAAGACAACCAGCCCAAGGGAGTGCATCCCAAAAACTCTGCCAGCTCAGAGAAACCGAAGTGGTAGTTATGGGTCTATACTGAGCAGAATACATGATGCTGTTTCGGACATCTTTTCATTAGGGAACTCGTGATAGGGCGTCGGATAATATCACATTATAAGAGGACAATCAAATCTGGAAACAGATTAACAATTGCGGAACTTGGGAAAGATTTCTACCGACAAACAGAACTGCTGAACGATCTGAAGGAACTGGAGGAGGTTTTTGGCAATAATACAGGGAAGTGAGAGATGTAACTGAACATATTTGTGAAACTGTCCGGTTACATTATAGCATAGCAGTTAATGAAGAGAACAAGATAAGTGTTTATCAGGAGGACTGTTATGAAGAAATATTACTACCTATGAATGGTGTAGACAAGGAATCGTTGTATACAAGGACAGAGAAAATTTAGAAATGGGATAGGTAACAGAGTTGGATAAGTACAGCCTACAGAAAAGAGATCCACAAGTCTTTTAAGACAAGCTACAAGAAACTTTCAGCTCTGTCAGCTTGATTTAAATGCACAAATTGGTGAAAATAGTCTGAAAGGTGGGTGGTACCGAATAACGCGTTAAATGAAACAAAAGATCCCTGATAATTACTGCACTTTCAATCAATTAAAATTACCAACACTTACTTTCCATTTAAAAAGCGTAAAGTTTCTAGTTTTTTTTTATTTAAGGAAAATGATGTGTGCTTTATACTTTCAGTGGATGTGTCATATTTCATATTTGTGCACTAAATATTTTTCAAACAGTAGTTTTTAGTGGTCGATATGCTACTCCACAGATGTTCTGAGCACAAGCAGTGTCACGTTTGGTGGCTAATAGCACTGTCGTTGTAGTGGGCATTCTAAGCTAAGCTAGAAAAATGTCGCGTTTTGGCTATGCTACTGACAACATGGGCAACACAGAGATAAAGACACAGACAAGGATGAGCTGTGAATTACGATTTTGTAAAGAGTAACTGCACACGTGAAGATTTTTGTATTGCTGCTCTGCTTACTTGCGAGTAATTATGATGCGTAAGAATAACGGAAGGTTTTAGGGTAATATCAGTTTAACGGTTTGGGTTAGCTCATTTTACTGATTAGACGAGAATAAGTAAAGATTTCTATTCACATCTCTTGCGCTCAGAGGTTATACATTTTACCACTTCTGTATTATTTCTTTAAAAGAATACTTGACAGAGAAACTTTTATTGTAATTGATTTCTTTTTTTTAAGGTGATTGTAGTAATCAGACAGTGAGATTCAGTTGTTTGCAGTACAGTTTGTTTTAAATGTCGGTTACTTTGAATCATGTAGTAAAATCAAATTCCACCAGCGTCCCCTCACGAAAGAATGTCATATTTATGATTATTTATGCAGCGGCATTGCACTTTGCGGAACACAGTAACTGAAGCATGGGCTGCACATTCCTGCATTGCACTACGCAAAGTTTTTTTTTCTATTTATATTTTTTGTTGTTGCTGTATACTTGTCTTTCATCACTTCGAGCAGTACCAAGATTCCGTTGCCACAAATAAGCCACATATGAAATTTGTTAGGGCAAGGTTTACAGTACAATTAAGTTACGATTACATCATTCAGTTAGCTTTACTCTTCAAAATTTATTACCAGATCGGCATATGTAAAGTCCATTTAAGATTCTATTTCATATCTAGACAATTATTCTCACAGTGCAGTGCTACATTTTTGTTTGTAATTAAGTTCAGATTACACAAATTCACAAAAGAGAAATATTTTGATGTTAACTCTTTCAAAATTCAATTAATACTTTTACGCAGTGTTTCTCGTTTTGTCAACTTTGTGTGTTAGAATTATATTGTGACGTCACGCACTGTAGCACTGCTCACATTACCCCACAATAGGTTCACAGAATAGCTTATTTAGTTCTGAATTTGGGTTTTCTAATTTTTTTCTAGTTGAAAATGGAGTTACATAATTTTAGTTTTGGTAACTCGTCTATCAGACAGTGGTACAGCAGCTGCACCGCTTGTATTATTCAACATTATAATACAGGCAAATACATGTATAACAAATAGCAGTACACTTTACTCCAGCTTCAGTTCATAAAAAAATAAAAACCAGGAATGTTACAAGATGTTCATACATATACATTCAGCTCCTGGTAAAAGATCGATTACTGGCCACACAAAAATGAAAAATTATGCAGATTGGAATATTATGCACAAAACAAAGGTAGAATGATTTTAACATAAATAAATTACTATGGATTATAAAAATGTAGCTACATAGAGACGATACTCAAACAAATGGAAGTTAAGGAAGTAGACAAAATAGGAGTGCTTAGATAAATGAAGGCAGATTATCTTCATTGCAGTAGAAACTGCTTACACCACACGCTAAGAGATTTGAAGAAACTGGAAAAAGATGACACTTAACCAAGCCCCATTAAATGAATGATTGCAGTAATTTACTGACATCTTGGCTCACAGAAACAATCATAGGAATGAGAAAATTTATCCAATCTCAACAATAGTTGATGAGCTAAATGCAGTGTCTAGAAGATTAAAAAGCACGAAGATTCAAGTGAATGATAATATAAAGGACAAACAACAATAAAATATCGTTACTGAGCCTCTAAAATTTGGCTCTGAATTCGTGAATATCCATCTGACTAAAGCAGTGTAGTAGTAACAGAAAAGAAATATGACCAAAATGTTTAAACCCATTCTGTGAATAGCACATTATTTCTGTACCAAGTTAGTTCCCAGAGGATAACAACATCGCTTAAGAAAAGGTGGTCGAAATGGCTTCTAATAAGGCAAATAGCTCATTAAATGAGTGATCACAATAGCACAACAAATAATAAAGAACAGAGAGTAAGTATAAATTACCAACTTAGTTTTCTTTCACTGGTTACAAAATGCTGTTTGAGAACATATATAGTTTGGATGTGTTGTATCGCACTATACAGACAGAAAAATTACTTAAGGCTTTAGTTGCTACAGCTTACGTGTATATTTTTAAAGAGGTAATAATCGGTAAATTCCTACGTTCTCCAGTGGTAAATTCGCACTTTCTTTCGTGTGGATCTTTATTGGAATCCTTATTATCCTTTCTTTCGGGGCAATATCCCCACTGAAATTTCTGGGCGACCATTAGTACTAAGATTCGCCTTGCGATGACTAAAACATTACTGTAATAGACTAAAAAATAATGATAGAAAGAGAAAGGGGGAGAGAGAGAGAGAGAGAGAGAGAGAGAGAGAGAGAGACCATGTGCTTTCAAACAGCGACTAATATCCTCAAATGCCTATAGGACACCCCTACAGGCACTTACAGAAGTTGATAGAGGTGATAAAATAATGTCAATCACCAAAGTAGTGCTGCTGTTGTGAGTGACAAAGTGCGTGTACTTGACGACCTAACATCAGGTGTAGTCACTAGAGGCAAGACAATTATGGAAGAAGAAAGAATTTTAGATTAGGTTTTAAAGCGCCACTGACTTCATGACAAACAGTGAACAGACGCCTGGAATAAAGGAAGATGGAGAAGGACTATGGCTCTGAGTAAAGATGTGAGGATGCAGAGCGAGCCTGGTTGGGATGTCCAAGTGTGGGCATATTTTAGGGTGCGTCAAGTTATAGGATACAAATGTTCACTATCAAAAAAGGACATTTATTTCTCATGTAGCGTGCAGATTAGTTTGCAAGAAACCCAAGGGTACAAGGGATGATATTTCGGGTGATTAAGTTAATTATTGCGGAAGTTAGGAAGGAAAGACTTCCGGATAGCTCGGAGGAGGTGCCAGAGAGGACTCGTGACCTGCACCCAACATTTGACTCCTCTCCAACTAAACGTATCAGGTGCATTTGGGCAGATTGTCTGCAGGATTGTGGAAAAGCTAAATATGGGTTACTGTGTGAAGGTTTTAGTGACGACTGACCTGAAATAGCGTCCAGTATCTTACAGGTATGGCCGTGGTGGTCTAGCACGTAGAGCTCTACACTCCGTCGTTGGATGCGGTCCCCCGTTCAATATTGGAGAGGGTTGGCAATTTTTCCTGGCTTTCAGCTGCCACACAAATTGCTGACAGTTATTTGTAGCATTTGTTCGACGGTTTGGGTCTCCTGTTAAGATGGGTTAACGGAGAAGACGCAAAGACAAAGTGCACAGTTCGACATCGTTTCATTAATTTAGCGCGAAATGTTGACAGAAATAATGAACCACCTTCAGTAGACGACACTACAGCAAAGGAGCTGGGCATCATGGAGAGACACTCTCTCAAACGTCTGTAAGGAGACGTTGGATGAGGAACTAAGAAACGTTAAGATTTCTTTATTTTGAACATATTAAATCCCACATGTTAGTTTCCACAGAAAATCGGAAACGGATCAGAAATTTGGACACCACATGATACTGAATATTCCCAACAAAATCTACCGTAATGACCGTGACAGTTTTTTGACAGTCATCTGTCCATGATACCATTACTAAGCGAACAGTAAACGGGAAACTTCGCCAAGCGCTTAGCATGAACTTGTTGACTATGTTTTAATTGTGGGAGTACTTTGCGCTTATAATCTTACTCGTACTTTTTTAAAAATTTTCCCGTTATTTTTACCATTGCTACTTTGTGCAACCCTAACTGCGGCTCAAAGAGTTTAATGAGATTTCCTAGCCAACAAATTTCTACACTCATGTCTCACATAATTTTGTTCACTACTTTCACAAAATGTTTATGTTGATGATATACCGATCATTGAAATATGGGTTAGTTTACACGTTGAATGGGATATTGTCTTCCATACATATTTCGTTCATATGCTTATAAAAAATTCTGATTTCCTTACTGTATTTGTCTGGTCTCAGGAATTTTGTTTATCATATTTTATTTCCGATTTCCAGTGGATACTAACATGTGAACTTATTATGTTCAGATTAAAGGACATCTTGTTTCTTGATTCCTCCTCGAACGTCTGCTCTCTGAACGCCATGAAAAGGCCTTTATTGTAGTTACCAGTAGCTTCTCCGACACGTCTTACGACCTGAAGAAGGAAGTGATCCTACTTTGCGGAACTGTGATGAATATTTTAAGCAAGGTCACTGTAGAGAGTAAACAGAGCTTCCCCCTTCTCTGTAGCGCCCCGCCCCGAGCAATCAGTATAAACCTACACAATAACTTCTACGTCCTTTCTTAGAAAAGAAGCAGCAAATGAACAGAAGCATGAAACTTTCTTACCCTACAGCAGATCTCATGAAGCAAATGAATGCGTATCCCTCTGCAGTACTGACTACATAAAATTGTCTACATTAAGTGTTTGCTATTGCACTTTGTTGAATGTAAGATAAATCACCTTTGGATGATTCCTGGTGCAATATACTGTACTGTCTACAGGTCTGACACATTTACACTTTCTACATAAACATTTGATGTTATTATAATAGGGAATCATAGCGACAGATTCGCGAAGTATATATCTTTCAAAGAGAAAGGCCTCATGTCTTAACCATCTCAGGACCAAGAGTCTAGAAAAAAGGTAACCAACCACTAGATATTTTTGGTATAAACAATGAAGCAAAGTAGCCGTCAGGTGTCATCAGAGCAGAAATGACTTCTTCGTTCAAAACTTTTCATTTGTTTAAGAGACCCTTTATTTTTTTATGAGGACGTAATATATTCGATACACCGAAGAACAGACAATATTATTTATCTGGATGACAAAAACTGAAATTTGGAATGTAGTGCGTTCACTGTGCAAAATATTTGTTGCTCCACATTCTGCTAGTTGATTTCTAAAATCTTAATCTCGAGATGATACTTGAGCGTAGCCTTTTGTTCTGAGTCAGTGAAGACGAAAGAAGACGAAAACCTTTTAAGAATTATATTGCCTCATTGTGTAATACTAGTTAGAAATTACGAAACAAAAAAAAAAACAACTACATTTAGACAATCTCGGTGTGGTCCTCTTCATGGCAGCAAAGTTATAACCGACAGAAATTGTATTGTACGGGGATAGTCACATCCAGAAAGCAATGACTGCGTCGTTCTAAAGAAGAGGAGATGCAGGACTGTCTGAAAGTCGATGTTGTTTGGTAGTTGCTGTCTGATTGCACAGAATGGGATCACTATCTAATTTACTTAAATAATTACCGAAATTCACTAATGGGGCTTCAACTGAATTTCGGCATCTTTGAGTTAAATCTGTTCCTAAAGTGCTTGGATTATCCACTTCCTACTACAGATCGAAAACTACTGTTTCTAAGAACTTCTTTCAGTTTAATTTATCATATCTTCTTCATTCGAATATACTTTTTGCATTTATCACACTTGCTCGTAATGTTCCTCAATTTCACTTGATATGTCCTGTAAATAATATTATACAAAAATTAATGTTGTTGTTCACATTCTCATTTTATTCCTCATGACTCCTACTTCATACGAAGGAGATTAGTATCATATTTTCTTTAATCCATTAATAGAACTAGAGTCGTATCAATATTACGCAATAAAGTCGCAACTTCTCATTCTTACTACACATTTTCTTCAATTCGTAAACTTAGATCACCACCCGTGAAGCGACATAAGTCTCTTGGTAGTTTCAGGCACATGAGGGTAACTTAAAAACTCGAAGGAATTACTTGGCCAGTAGAAATTATTGCCTTCCCGTAAAGGAATGCTTTTTTGTGTACCGTATCAGCGCAGTAACTATAAATCATATGAAACTCTGTGATGTTGAGTTTTGTTATTTGTAACGTCATATTTCTGTTACATGAACACTGGATTTTTGTTTTTATTTTTGTAATCCACATTACCTGCACCCTTATTCAACTATCATACCCGCATGTTCCTGGCACTGTAGTCTGTGAATTAGACGTAACACTAAACGTTCCTGTTAACTCTACAGAATCATATCAGATGTTATAATGTAGTGTTGCTAATGATTTTTACTTTAACATAAATACAAGACCATTGTATATCTCTCACAGCTTTCCACACAGCAACAGAAACTAAAATATCAGACTGTATGAATGCCCTTAAATGGACAATGCATGATTAAATAAGATGTTTCAGTACCGAGAACTTATCCGCTGATATGACAAAAATAATCCGAATGCCAAAGATGATAAACTTTTTCTGTGAAGCTGGCATACCTGGAAAGGACATGTTATTATGAATTGGCCTCACGCTCCTTATCACATCTATGCACCGAAAGAGTGAGAAAAAGTAAATTCTGTGAGGCAGCGAAACATGTAGTACTTTTTCCATCTACAAAAGAGCAACAAAATTCATAACATCCGCTTGTTGGTTGTGTCACGCCTTACAGACTTCCTAAAAAAAAAAGAAAAAAGAAAAGTAAAAGAATGCAGGAAAACAAACTCATTAATTTTTATATATATTATACCTGCCATTAAATAAACTATTTTGCTTACAGATCTAGCACCAATCAAAGTAGAACATGCGTGTGCTAATGATTCAGAAGAGCCCGCCGACTAAAAGTCAGCCTATGAAGACGAAATCTGTTACGTGTTTCTGATCAAGCACGAGTAAATTATTACTGAGCACAGAAGGCTCCAGTATGAAAAGAAAAGTTATAGCCATATCTAACGACAATATTCATTGCTTTCTCCTGACGTCTGTCACAGTAGAAGAGAGCACAACTGGATGTGCTTCTGTTTCAACAATGGTGGCATGTCTTGGACGTGAAGTGAATTATGCCCTATACCACTCTGCTAGTTGAGATACACCAGTCTAACCAAATATGAACTTCAGTTTTATTTACAGTCCCTCGTGATGTATTTGGTGAATACCCTTACTAGTAGAACTATGTCCTTTCTTATTTACGAACATTCAGAAAATATAGGCACCGAAAATTATTTAACATGTTAAGACCTAATTCTTTCTTCCTGTATTTATAACACTATAAACCGAAGGCCAAAGGTGATCACATCTTTAACCGATTCCATCACAAACTGAAACTAGACCTATATCTCTGACGTCGATCTGCTGTAGAATTTTGGAGCACTTGTTATGTTCGAGTATAATAACTTTTCTGGAGACTAGAAATCTACTCTTTGGAATCAGCATGGGTTTCGAAAAAGACGGTCGTGTGAAACCCAGCTCGCGCTATTCGTCCACGAGACTCAGAGGGCCATAGACTCGTGTTCACAGGTAGATGCCGTGTTTCTTGACTTCCGCAAGGCGTTCGATACACTTCCCCACAGTCGTTTAATGAACAAAGTAAGAGCATATGGACTATCAGACCAATTGTGTGATTGGATTGAAGAGTTCCTAGATAACAGAACGCAGCATGTCATTCTCAATGGAGAGAAGTCTTCCGAAGTAAGAGTGATTTCATGTGTGCCGCAGGGGAGTGTCATAGGACCGTTGCTATTCACAATATACATAAATGACCTTGTGGACAATATCAGAAGTTCACTGAGGCTTTTTGCAGATGATGCTGTGTTGTATCGAGAGGTTGTAACAATGGAAAATTCTACTGAAATGCAGGAGGATCTGCAGCGAATTGACGCATGGTGTAGGGTATGGCAACTCAGTCTCAATGTAGACAAGTGTAATGTGCTGCGAATACATAGAAAGATAGATCCCTTATCAGCTACAAAATAGCAGGTCAGCAACTGGAATCAGTTAATTCCATAAATTATCTGGGAGTACGCATTAGGAGCGATTAAAAATGGAATGATCATATAAAGTTGATCGTCGGTAAAGCAGATGCCAGACTGAGATTCATTGGAAGAATCCCAAGGAAATGCAATCCGAAAACAAAGGAAGTAGGTTACAGTACGCTTGTTCGCCCACTGCTTGAATACTGCTCAGCAGTGTGGGATCCGTACCAGATAGGGTTGATAGAAGAGATAGAGAAGATCCAACGGAGAGCAGCGCGCTTCGTTACAGGATCATTCAGTAATCGCGAAAGCGTTACGGAGATGATAGATAAAATCCAGTGGAAGACTCTGCAGGAGAGACGCTCAGTAGCTCGGTAAGGGCTTTTGTTAAAGTTTCGAAAACATACCTTCACCGAAGAGTCAAGCAGTATATTTCTCCCTCCTACGTATATATCGCGAAGAGACCATGAGGATAAAATCAGAGAGATTAGAGCCCACACAGAAGCATACCGACAATCCTTGTTTCCAAGAACAATACGAGACTGGAATAGAAGGGAGAACCGATAGAGGTACTCAGCGTACCCTCCGCCACACACCGTCAGGTGGCTTGCGGAGTATGGAGTAGATGTACATGTAGATGAGCACAGATTAGGTGAAGATCAACAGTTTGTAAGTAGGCTGTTTATGTGCTTGTACGTAGCGCTTTGCACTAATAACTGTGACAGCGCTGTGCGCACTCTGTAAGAGACTCTGTTGCTGATCGGACTGGCAGTTGGAGGTGAACAGCCAGCAGTGGTGGACGTTGGAAGTAAACAGTCAGCAGTGATGGAGGTTAGAGGTTAACAATTAGCGCTGTTGGAAGTTTACAGTATTAGCGTGAGCGGACGGTTTGAATGTACATCCGTCATTGAGATGTATTACTGATCATTATATAATTTTTTAACTGGTTGTCACATTCTTAAGGTAAATACATTGTTTGCTCTGTAACAATTACTTTTCTAACCACATGCCTGGTAGTTAGAGCCTTCAGTAGTTAGTATCTTTTATTTAGCTGGCTGTATTGGCGTTTGCTGTATTGCAGTAGTTCGTGTAATGAAGATTTTATCGAGGTAAGCGACTTTTGTAATGTATAGGTTATTGTCAGGATTTCTACTAATTCAGGGCCATTCTTTTGTATTAATTATTCGAAATCAGGTTATCATTTTTGAGCAGTCAGATTGCGTTGCGCTAGGATATTGTGGGTCAGTGCTGAAATGATGAAGACTAACAAAGTGACACTTGCATTCAATTTCACTCAGTAGTTTAAAAAATAAACTTAGAAGTTACAACTTCTCAGTTATTTCAGTCCAAGAAAGTAAAAACATAATAAAGAAGTTTCAAGGTTTAGTGTTTGACTTCCTTTACTAAACAGGAAATATAATCATCTAAAAAAACACTAATGTTTTCTTTAGGCGTATAATAGTTACTGATGAAACTAGAAATATCTGTTTCCCGATCAAATAATCGTTCAGTTAATAAAAAATAATATCGTTCATTCTCCACGCTGTAGGAAATACGTATGTGAATTCACTGGTGTACGCAGGAAGAGCAACAACGACGGTGGACCGAAACGCTGAGAAGAAGGCAGTAACGTTTATCTTCGACGTATAAATTATGTTGCTTTTTATGAGCCATACAGGAAAATATGTTTGTGTCTGGAATTTGTGTTACTAATACAGTTATTAAGGAAAGAGTCTCACGCATAGGTAAACTATACATACTTACAACGGGAATACTAGTAAGTTTCTTAATGACGACAACGGAATTGTTTCACGCAAAAAGAAGAATATTTCTTTGTTCTCCTTTTTTGTGGTTAAAAGTCGAACTATCATCCAAGAACCAGTAATATACGGATTCTCACGTACGCTACACTGTAGATTTTCACAGTCTCCTACAAAATTCTGCAACACGGTGCCCAGACATGTAAGACAAGAACTCAGAATGCTCCCGAACAGAAATGTAACATAATAATATACTTTTTAGTTATTCTACGTATTACCGGAATGCCTATCTTCCGCAGAGTGAAAATCGCTGTTCATACTATGGAGGACAGTTTGCAACTAATATCAATGCTCACGACTGTCCAGTAGGTAATGTACTCTTTTTATTTATTTTCATGTTTGCGGTTTAAGATCTGGATACATTGAAAACGGGCATGCAGACGTTGAGGGATAAAATCCTATGACACTCTGTCCGCCTCTAAAGAGTATGCAAAGTAATCCGCAAGAAATGACAACTCGCTGACGATGATACAAACTGGTACTATTAAAGATGGGTTTTGCGATGAGTAACAGGCTGTTTTACAACTACTGATAGGTTCACACGTTACATTAGCGCAATTATAACTAAAGCTAACCACTAAAAAAATCGAAAAGTCGGTGAAGAGCTGAGTTACAGTGTACAGTGTATAATAGCAGTTTCCTCCAGTACTGTCCTCCATTACCCGCTCCATATAGCCGTAGTTTCGGTCTTGTTTTGAGCTTTGTGTAATGTAATGTGTGTTTGAGTTAATGTCATTTGAGAACGTGACGTCAAAACTCGCATGATACAGAAAAAACCACTCACGTGAACCACAAACTTGCTTCACTCAGGCACAGTATTTTTCAAACGATAGATACACTATTTGATCAAAAGTATCTGGACAGTCTTATATAACGCGGGATTCACCACTAAATATGACGAGAGACGTACCCGTCAGCATAAAATGTTGTCAGAAGAGGAGCAGGAACAGCACAAAGGGTCGGATACAAGGGCTCAGCGACTTTGAAAATGCGCAGTACACTGGACGTCACCTGAGTAAAATTACTATAAGGACATCTGAGCTCTCCTTATGCTCTCCAGCTTCAGAAAACAGTTAATGACATAGCTTCTAAAGCAACAATACTGATTAGTATTGTCCCTGTACACATTCGTTGCCCTTGTATATCCTCTTTCTAACCTGATCTTTTTCATTTCCCAGTATTCTTAGCCGACGCAGTCTCCTCAAATTTCCTTACCCAAGATTCGCTATGCCGGTATCAGAAAACAACTGTTTTGTATATCTATGAATTCTTCCTATATCTTCCACTATGTTTATTGTTATTAATGTCATTATTTTTGTTATTACTGCTGTCATAAGTAACGCCAGCAGCTGCAGTAGAACAAGTACTGCCCCTGATAACTTTATTAGTTCATAGTCGGTCTAACTGACTCACTCTCCCACGTAAGACTCTCAGATCATTTAAAACTAGTTGTCATATTAGAATCTAACTAGATGAGGTTAAATAAATAAATAAATAACAAATCTGTTTCTAGATAATACTTTCACTTCTTTTATTGCTGGTATGTACTTAATCCTCATGATTCATTTAGATGTTATGCACTTTCTTCTTCCGATCTGCTTGTGGCAGTGCAACTCAACCGAAAGTACATAAAGTGATTCAGAAACATAACCACATTTAAAATTGATAGTGCTACCTGCTGTAAGCGTACAATTGTTCTTGTGTGCACAGAGCTTGGAAACCAAACATAACGGTGACCGAAGAATCGCGCCTGCCCAACGAAAAGTATGTAAGCTACGAAAATCATCAGTCAGTTGTTGATGTGGTTACGTTTTGGATCACTTTATACATTGTTTCTATAGAGTTGGACTGCCACTAACACGTCTGAAAACACTGTAGAATTTTGAAGTGGATAATGAGAATTAAATATCATCAAGCTGAATGGATTAACCAAAAACAGTTTATTAATGATTTACAACTTACCGCCCTTAGATTCCATCCGTGAAGATGAATCATGCCAGATATTTTATAGAAATTATTCGGATACCTTAATAGGAATCCTTGGAAGAAATACGACATAACTTCAGGAAAACCTTACGGGGAAAATTTCGATAAAACCAATTCCAAGAAAAATGTGCCATGCTTTTGCCGCTAAAATCGTATATTTCTCGTTAAGGTCGCGAGAATGAGATAAGAGACAATGGGACGTATAAAGAGGCATACAGACAATCACTTTATATTGGTCAAGGCTTGATTGTAATAGGAAAGAAAACTGATAGCATTGGTATAAAGTACACTCTGCTATGCTCTGTACAATGCCTTGCGAAATACCTATGTAGATGTAGATCTGCCTGAAAGTATAGGGACTACACGATGTTCCATACTATCCATAGTAGAGGCGATAAGTTCATGAACAGAGGACAAATATCGCCCTTCCGCTGCAAGATGAGAAAGCATCTTCAACTGAGAGTAATGACAATTTCAATTTTATCTTGTTCCCTATAACACTTCTAAATTGAGCTACACCAGGGAGGTTCTCATGTAATATTTATATTGTTATTTAAGAGGCTGAGACTTATACTGTTGTTTAGACCTGGTACTAATTTCAACAATACTTGTTAATTCCATTTCTTCAAAGTTGGTAGGTAACGAGGTAATGTTCGAGAATATTTCTGGCTACAAATCTCAGTGAAGGTTTCTCTTTACTGGCAACAGTACAACGACAGAAGTGTACCATAGACAACTGGAATTACGTTTTAAGAGTTACTTTACGGCTGATTTGTTTTATCCTCCACTTGTCCTCATGATGAGACATGATGCGGCAACATCGATGAGACATGATACGATTAGACAACACGCTACTGTTGCAGGAATATAGCAGACGTTTTACTAAGTGTGAACAGTGTACTTATTTGGCATTTGAAGTGACACACTTCAGTTCAAAAATTACGAATTCGAAAGGCTTAAGGTACTTAATACCATTTTAATAATTTTATTTCATTCAAAAATTGGCTTCCCTTGCTTAAAAGCAACTTCAGCTCGTTTATAGACGGAGAGCTAAAGACGTGGATTAATTGCCAGTTTTTAAAGCCTTGTGGGGAGGTCTACGTACCTATTTTTTCCTAAACCAACTTCAGCTGCCACCAAGAACTCTTCACACATACAAGGTGCCTCCGTAAAAGCAGGATACCGTAAATTAACAATTTTACTGTTCCTTGCGAATTAGTTCCAAGTAAATTACTTTAAACATTGACAGCATGAAAAATTTACAAACCAATGCTTGCGGTAGCTGGACTGTGACAGAACTGTTGCAATGAAAGGTAACGAGCAGCATATGCCAAATGTTTCTAAGCATGGTCTTCACAAACCAGTAATGATAGAATTCCAAAATATAGATCCAGCTTCCTAATTTACTATCAGATATTGCAGTATATAGCCAGAGAAAATTTAGATTCCGAACATGTGCCACTCGACTTTGTACAGTGTTCTTGCAGTGTGGTAAATGATCAACCCTTTGACAATTTGGTACATAGGCCTACGTGTTTCTGTGCTCCATTGAAAAAGTTGCACACAAGCTTAGTTGCAAAGGAATTGTGACTGATGCCGAACGCTAATGATTGTCCCAATAAGGCTAGGAAGCTACGTAGGCCAAATCACGTCTGGGTTTGTCCATTCCACTTCCACAGGAATCAAGATTAATCTTCGTAATACGAGCATTTAAAGTCACCTATTAAGGAGCTCAAATTTTTGATATCAAGCCAACAACCAAAAAAATATTTTAACGACTAATACAGAAGGGTAAAGCGTTTGATAATACATAAACCGATCCATGTCATTGACGATCAAAAGTGATTTATGCATATATTTCAAATAGTATCAAATAAACTGAGTGTTGACTAAAACCTGACTTCCGGGCATCTTCAGTGCATTAATATGATCAATGCAAATATGTGTGATAAACTGATTTTCTTTTTTATGGTGCTTAGCTACAAGAACCTGTGAATTATCATATGTTCCTCAGTGTGTGGTATATTTCTGTACCACGTGGCAAGTTTTTTATTATGCCGTATACGACAATATGTTTCAGTTTTTATTTTTTTATATCCATGGGGGCCATTTCAGCTACAATTTATGGAAGGGACATCAACACATGTCTTTTTTTATACAATTGTGTACTGAAATAAGTACTGCGTTTTCTTGTTTTATAACATGTTCTAAATCCTTGAGGATCTCCTCAATATTAACATATGGGACAGGAGATGTATCTAATCTAACCCAGTCCTCCAAACATTTCTTGGTACCTTTCTACGAGACGCTGCGCTGTTTTAGCATTCGACAGATACCACGACTGTGATAAACTGCTCATCCCCTCCTTCTCAAGTGATCAATGACGTTACAGTTTTCCATAGGACCTAGTTAAACGCTGAAAAAGTCGCACACCAATGTGCCACGGCAAATATTATCTTAGCAGTGCGAGGTTACACGTTTATTTTATGTGTGGCAGGACCTCCGACAACTTTCTCTGTCAGAGATATGGCTCCTAAGCTGACGTACAAGTTCATAGCTCTTCACAATCTGTGAAATGGTTGATGTTATACGACCAAAAGGCCACCTGAAAGGTACACGAAAGTGTGAGGCACATCTATACTTCTCGATTAGTCCAGCGACTGGAAGCTTCAAAGCTTCATGCTTTCTCACTCTCGCCCGATTTAGATAACTTACAAAACTGTTCATTTCATTTTAATTTCTACACAATCTTACGTCAAATTTCCTATTTCCGTGGATTGTTGGCTGGATACTGAATACACAGCTGAAAGCCGTGCACTCATTCAGCTTTGCGTGTAGCATAGTTTCACACATACTATAAAATCGCTACGAAGTCTTTCGTGACGGCTATTTGGATACAAAGTTCTCGGATAACTTTCCGCGTCAAATCCAGGATAAATCCAAAGTTTTCGATAATCGTCTTTATCTCCATCGTCAGGGGCTAGGTACGACCTTACTTAAAGTTCATCTACGTCTATAGCTACATACGTACTCCAGAAAAGATCGTATTGTGTGTGGCGGATGCTAACATGTTCCGCTGCTAGTTATTTCCTCTCTTGTTCCACTCGCAAATAGAATGAGGAAAGAATGACTATGTATTTGCCTCTTTACGAGCCCTAAGTTCTCTTATATTTGTGCCCTCATGCGGAATGTGCGTTAATGGCAGTAGAATCGGTCTGCAGTCAGCTTCGAATGCAGGTTCTCTAAAGTTTTTCAGCAGTGATCCTCAAAATGAACGCGCCTTCCTTTCAGGGGTCCCCATGTGAGTTATCAAAACATCTTCGTAATACATGCATGCTGAAAAGTCCACAATCAAATAAAACCTACTGATAGTGTAGTGCCCGTTGTCGGATGAAACACTCATATTTGCGATATGCTCTGCATACTGGCCGTGATGGGTCAATCGTGACCGACTGACGATCGTGGCATCCTCTGGCAACTGTGTCGTTGGACGCGGTGTGGAGGGTCGTGACATTAGCACACTGCTCTCTCGGCTGTTGTCGGCTTTCTTCACCTTGGAGCCGCTACTTCTCACTCAATTCGCTCCTCAAATGGCCTCAACAGAGTGACTGCGACCCGTAACAGTCCTTCACCAAGGAAAATGCCCCGGCAATAGCGGAAACCGAAATCGAGCCCTCTGCATAGCAGCGACAATTTGGACATCGAACGACGGAAGTGTACCATATTTATGACAGAGAGTAGAAAACTATATGAAGCTGGTATCTGTACAGACATTAGTGGTGATCTTCCAGCTCTCGAAGAATGAAATTATAACGAAATCCAGGCCTGTAGCTGCTTACAGGCGTTGATAAATGTCAACGGGGACAGTTGAAAAATGTGTGGCGCGACTGGGACATCCTACTTACATGGCAGACACTCTAACCGACTGAGCCGCTGAGGACACAGACGATAATGCGACTGCAGGGACTTATCTCTGGCACGCTCCCTGTGAGACCTAC
This sequence comes from Schistocerca cancellata, assembly GCF_023864275.1. Classification (NCBI taxonomy): domain Eukaryota; kingdom Metazoa; phylum Arthropoda; class Insecta; order Orthoptera; family Acrididae; genus Schistocerca; species Schistocerca cancellata. The sequence continues at coordinate 406,804,864 of NC_064626.1, read as the reverse complement.
AGTTTCCAACTTACGGGAATCGCTACATTGACTGCCGCTAGTAATGAGTATAGCGTGCAGGGGCACTACAAATGCAGTGTGTGGACAGAAAGCTGGAAAGTGTGAGTCTCACGGGGAGCGTGGCAGATAAGTCCCTGCAGTCCCAATATCGTTTGTGTCCACAGTGGTTCAGTCGGTTGGAGCGTCTGCCATGTAAGCAGGTGGTTCCGGGCTCGAGCCACGTCGGGGCAAACATCTTACAACTATCCCCGTTGATATTTATCAACGTCTGTAAGCAGCTAAAGAGCTGTATTTTATTATAAGTTCAATAGAAAACTATGTCGAATGAATTTTTATTATAAGAAGACAAGGCTGATACTGCCTAAGTATCGTGGGTATCAGTTATGAATACGTTTCATCTTCTGAACAGTGTAGTGTATCATCCATATGTAGGTACAGGCAAGCTACATTCAGAGGAAGAAGGACGAAAAGGGGCAACTTTAGATAAAACTAAAATTCTCTTACTTTCTTCTGAATAAACATATGAGACGTTTTCCCACAGCCTTTCGTCACTACCTCTCGTGACTCGATGCTAGCAGGCACAACTTAATCCCCTCAAAATCGACAGCTGTGCAACAATATAATTTTAAGAGGTTGTGGATCGTAAGATATTCAAGAGGCTCTTCCTTCATGAAATGTTTTTCAAGAGCAGGAGACAATGGCCACTTAACGTACATAGACGAATATCAGTTAGATCTGTACAATCAGAGAGTGACACACAGGCCTAATTTATTGTAATCGTATCGCTAGAATGCTTGTTTCTTACCACAATCATGGCGCCTTCAGACTACGAATTGCAAGATCCCGGCAGCCGGAAGGTATGGTCGACATTGTTACAGGTTCTGCGCCGGCCCTGTCCATGAGCCTTCATCTGTATATCATCTGCAACAGAGGAAAATACACCGATGCGCTAAAGAGACTGGTATAGGCATGCGTATTCAAATATAGAATATCTAAACAGGCAGAATACGGCGCTGCGGTGAGCAACGCCTATATACGACAAGACAAGCCTGGCGCAGTTACTAGATCGGTTACTGCTGGTACGACGGGAGGTTCTTAACATTCAATGAATTTGAATGTGATTTCATAGTCGGTGCAAGAGCGAAGGGACACAGCATCTCGGTGGTAGCAACGAAGTGGGGATTTTCCCGTACGACCACTTCACGAGTGTATAGTGAATATCAGGAATCAGGTAAAAAATCAAATCTCCGACATCGCTGCTTCCAGAAAAAAACCCTGCAAGAACAGGACCAATGAGGACTGAAGAGAATCGTTCAGTGTGAAAGAAGTGCAATTCTCCCACAAACTGCTGCAGATTTCAGTGCTGGGCCATCAACAAGTATCAGCTTGTTAACCATTCAAGGAAACATAATCGATATGGGCTTTCGGAGCCGAGGGCCCACTCATGTACCCTTGATGACTGCACGTCAGAAAGCTTTACGCCTCGCCTGAGCCCGTCAACACCGACATTGGACTGTTGGTGACTGGAAACATGTTGCCTGGTCGGACGAGTCTCGTTTCAAATTGTATCTAGCGGATGGACGTGTACGAGTGTGGAGACAACCCCTGAATCTATGGATCCTGCATATCAACAGGGTACTATTCAAGCTGGTGATGGTCCTGTAATGGTGTGCGGCGTGTGCAGTTGGAGTGATATGGGACCCCTGATAAGTCTAGATCGACGACCCACCCGCATCCATTCATGTCTGTTGTGCAGAATTTAAACTCTTCCGCTGGCCACCAAACTCCCCAGGCATGAACATTATTGAGCACTTATGGGATGCCTTGCGACGTGCTGTTCATAAGAGATCTCCACCCTCTCCTGCTCTTATGGATTTATGGACAGCCCTGCAGGATTCGTGGTTTCAACTCCCGCCAGCACTGCTTCAGACATTAGTCGAGCCCATGCCGCGTCGTGTTGCGGCACTTCTGCGTGTTCGAGGGGGCCATACACGATATTAGGCAGCTGTACCAGTTTTTTGGTCCTTCAATGTAGAAGACGGTTTAGTGCAGGGAGTCAGCACATATTTTTCAGAACTGGCCAAGAGGCACATCAGCCTTGTACCGTTCCTGCAAATTCACATATTCTAGAATTGTACTCCGGTGTAATGGTTACCTTCAGGAGCCTGTGCTCGTTCTCTGCCTAAGGTAAGTCAGATCTGTGTTATTAGAAACAACCCTATCCTCAAGATATTTGACCTGTTTAGCACAACGTAGTGAAAAATGTAGTGTCTGGTCCTGGAATTAACCGACGTCATATTATTTCATTTTGTGTCACTTACGTTTATACTAGACATGAAGCAGACTTGTCAGTTATTCTCCTTGGTGGGAAAAGTGTTTACAATTACATACATTCCTTGTATGTACTGACGTATATATTTCACATCTTGATGCAGCACACATTCTGTTCTCCTTGGAAAGTAAGTACCTTCTTAATTTATAAAAAATTAATTCACTAGTGTCGCTTGGAAGGCCTCCTGCTGATTTACAGTTCATAGTTTAAGAAAATGTCGAACTGAGGCAGCAGGATTCTAGGTGGCAAGGCAATTATAATTCGTCTTAAACAGATGACACTAAGCTAAATTACTCGTAGAATGGGTACAGAATGTCCCACATTGGTAGGACCAAAATTACAAATCTAGTAGAGGATCCTAAACTGAATACTTACTTGAGGTAGTAGGATGTTTCTAATAAATAACGATTAAAAACCAATCATATCGGTCTTTATTTGCTGCCACCCATTTGAATGATGATTGTAACCTGGTGTTGAGTTCAGACACTGAAGACTTTACCTCATGTCCGCGAGAGGATGTGTTTCCAATATTATTGTTCACCACTGCACTTGTGTATTAATATACATCAGCTTCTGGATAACACGAACTCTAATTGTCATAAAGAAAGGAGCGGTTCTATTCCATAGCCTACACGGTTTCGATATTCATTCCTATGTTTTATTTTTTTTCTAGTTATGAAGGCATGTAATTTAGGTTAATAAAAGATCTTCTTCACTCCGTACAGCTTTCATTCTGAGGGCGGGATACACTCTTTATAAATAATGTGCGTAACTTAGCTTGTTATTATTGGTGCAAGAATCAGCAGAACCACGTGAACACTTACACTCTGCTGGAACAAGGCACCAGTGTTTTGCTTAGACCGGCTTTGTGAGAAAAGGGATTCCATATGACGAGATTGGTTTGAACGTTGAAGGGCATAGCTGTGAAGCGAATACTTGTGACTGACTCATATAATGTTGACGTTTCTTTCATCTTCAAAAAGTTTCGTTCCGACGTACTTAATTGGTTTTAAGGATGTAATATTCCTCTCCAAAAACACTGTTTTACAGTTCTACATAGAAGGAAAATGTTTCTTTTCCATTTGTTTGTCCTCTGGACTTATGCGAAATTAAATAAAGAATTTGTCTGTACCAGTTAATTAAGAATATTCAGACTATATTATTTTCCACCGGTAGAATGTTATTCTGGGGAGCGGCGTTATCCATGTCACTTCCTCGAGTTGAGAAAACGCTCGTCTACGAAACGTCAATCTCCGTCCTTCCTTTCCGTTTATAGAGCTTTAATCCGAAGACTTAAGCTACCTTACCTTATTAACGTCGTCACTAAATACTATTTTTATGATGAATCTATAATCGACTACTGCTTGATACATCAGGCATATACTTATTGTGAAGAACAGTTGCAGAATGATCTTTAACAGTTCTCCATAAAATTACTTATTTTCACTTCTGTACCGAAATATCTACCACGTCTAATTAAAATAATTGTGTTATTAACTGAAGGAAGTCATTCTGCTTTCTACATTGGAGAAGGAATATCATTTATACCAATGAGGACCAAGGGTAGAATTGAGCACTTCTTATGAGTCCGTAATATTAAATACAAATTTCACCAGTCTTTTGGTTCACGATCAACTCCATAAAACTGTTTTATTTTTCCTTCTTCTGCGAAATTACTGATATAGATGCTTCAATGTCATTAAGAGGTCACAATATACAGAACCACAAAACCATTGTACACAATGTGTAGAGAGCTGTTGTATATATATATATATATATATATATATATATATATATATATATATATATATATGTGTGTGTGTGTGTGTGTGTGTGTGTGTGTGTGTGTGTGTGTGTGATTACTTTTAACATTATATTCTATCGTTACAAAATTAATCTGAGTTAATTGACTGCTAACAAAATAAAGGAAACATTAATTTAAATCGAATTCTCAATCATGTATCTTCGCATATGTCCCAACCCCATTTATTAAGGTGACTGTTATTGTCAAAATGTTATGCTGTTCCAGATGGCGCTACCTTCAATGAATAATGCAAAATTTTGTCAGAAGTTTATCAGCTAAGACAAAAATGCTCTGTAATTGTACTTTTAAATGGTTTAACAAAGACATATTTTAATCCTTAAGGATAAAAACAGTTCTTGAATATTCTACTCGAAAATACAACATCCTCTATCTATTTACTATTGAGAAAAGTACGAATTTTATTAACTCTACGAGCAGTAACAGCTAATCTATGAGATTCAATTTTTCCTGTGAATTACTATATCAGATTTTATTTATTCCCATCTAGAAATTGATATTAAACTGCTTAATAGTATTTGGATACTGTTTACGTCCTTGAAATGCTTCGAATTAAATTTCTTGGCTCTGTAACTCTATAATGTCGCAGTTCTGCATACAAATGCAACACTGTAGTTTCATGTATTACTTTCTGAAATAATGTGTGGATATTGGACTTTTCACGTGGATTCTGTAACAGGCTTGCAATTTTTAAAGTGTGCAGCTACAAAATTATTTTCACATTTTGGTTGTAACACGTAAAAGTTGTATCCTCCGTTCAGAAGAGTACTTTTCTTATTGCCTATCATGAATTCCTAGGTTATACCTAATCATGTTTTTATTGTTAGCATAAGACAGTACATTTACTTGCTTACTGTAAGACAAATGATGGGGTGTGCTAAATTATTATACTCACTGAATGGAAATGGCAGTTTTAGTATGAAACTTTAGTCTACTATTTTTTTAAGAACTTAAATTTTTTGTAACAGTAATATATTTCTGTGAACTTACAGATTTATTTTAAAGCAAAAAACACTTGAACAACACAAAATCTTACTGAGAAACAAGAAGATGAACAAAATGTTCAGTATCTGGCCTCTCCTTCTCTAACTCCAATCAAATTTTTTGTAATTCTCCCTTGGCATACTCATAATGCTTTTCTGCGATAAACTGTGCAACTCAGGTGTCCTGTGCCATGCTCTGACGAGTTCTTCCAGTAGCCTGATCATGTCTGTGGGTGTATTTCCCTTTCCAACTTCCCTCTTCACTCTTGCCATACATGTTCAATTTGATTCATCAATGGGAGTTCCGTGGTCACTCCAAAATATGATTCCAGACTCATATATATATTTAATCACAGATTTTGCCTTGTGGCAACGTGCATAATCATGCATAAAGAAGTAATTGTTGTCAAGAAACCGTTTCTTCTTATGGGGAAGTAGTCGAGTTTCCAAAACTGACCTGTACTAATCTTGATGCATCGTTCCTTTCACACCGTAAAGACGTCCATTTCCTTTGATACGTTTTACAGACAAAATCATTTACCACTACCATTCGCCTTATTCCTCTGTCTGTTCTATGGGATGTAATGCATTTTCGACCACATTTACATTTCCTCTTCGTTTCAAAACTTTCATTATTTTTCAGACTGTTGCTTACATTTCGATCTGTGCATTGCTAAATTCCTCCCTTACGAGAAATACCTCGCTGACTATGTTGACAGTATGACAAAATAGTCGATTTTATGGCCTTTTTCCTTGGAGTGAGATCTTACCTTTATGCGCACCTGAAAACAGTGACAATGAAATAATATTTGGAGTCAAGGAATTCATTAACTGTTAAAACACTGAATATGCTGCATACAAATTTAACATGAACTGCACAGAGTTCGATAATCATTGAAGACCTCACCGATCTTGAGGATATAATACGCTACATTTTACTTCACAGAGGCAGTTCCAAAGATACAACTATTCGGTATGTCAGCAAATACTCACGTAACAGTCTGAATACGTTATTGAATGGACATAAATTGTTGTTAAACAAACAATATAAGCTTATCTGCTACGCTAAAATACTGTAAAACAATACGACTCGTGAATGGTTGTTTAGTATAGAGCGCTTCCAAAAAAAATTTAAAATATTCCCGAACTACGTGGCGAATATATTAATTTGGCACCCCAGTGTATACATGAAACATTGGACTTCCTCTATCTTCATCTCGACAAGTCTGAAACATCGCCAAAATGACTATACTATAAAAACACCGAATTAATATTTTCGGAAACTTCCATAATATTATCATAATAGGATGACAAATGTCTTGGTTGAGAAGATAATTTGAAAACATATACTTAAATGGATATGGTGTGCGTTCTTTCGGACATGTCTGAAAGAACAGACACATGAAATGACCTTCAGCCGTCTAGAACGAAATTAGAATTATATATTAATACCTTCAGCTGCTGATGTCTGAAGTAAGAGTGTTTCTCGACGAACTTCCGATAAGTAATTAGGCCCACTTAATTATTCTGCAGAACTGAGTTCAGTATGCAGTAATTATTCCCGGGATTTAAAATAACTGCGACAGCAACACCTAGAGAAACGGTGACCAAGACCGATGCAGGAATTCGCATTATACGAGGGCAGTTCAATAAGTAATGCAACACTTTTTTTTCTCGGCCAATTTTGGTTGAAAAAACCGGAAATTTCTTGTGGAATATTTTCAAACATTCCCGCTTCGCCTCGTATAGTTTCATTGACTTCCGACAGGTGGGAGCGCTGTACGGAGCTGTTAAAATGGCGTCTGTAACGGATGTGCGTTGCAAACAACGGGCAGTGATCGAGTTTCTTTTGGCGGAAAACCAGGGCATCTCAGATATTCATAGGCGCTTGCAGAATGTCTACGGTGATCTGGCAGTGGACAAAAGCACGGTGAGTCGTTGGGCAAAGCGTGTGTCATCATCGCCGCAAGGTCAAGCAAGACTGTCTGATCTCCCGCGTGCGGGCCGGCCGTGCACAGCTGTGACTCCTGCAATGGCGGAGCGTGCGAACACACTCGTTCGAGATGATCGACGGATCACCATCAAACAACTCAGTGCTCAACTTGACATCTCTGTTGGTAGTGCTGCCACAATTGTTCACCAGTTGGGATATTCAAAGGTTTGTTCCCGCTGGGTCCCTCGTTGTCTAACCGAACACCATAAAGAGCAAAGGAGAACCATCTGTGCGGAATTGCTTGCTCGTCATGTGGCTGAGGGTGACAATTTCTTGTCAAAGATTGTTACAGGCGATGAAACATGGGTTCATCACTTCGAACCTGAAACAAAACGGCAATCAATGGAGTGGCGCCACACCCACTCCCCTACCAAGAATGAGTTTAAAACCATACCCTCAGCCGGTAAAGTCATGGTTACAGTCTTCTGGGACGCTGAAGGGGTTATTCTGTTCGATGTCCTTCCCCATGGTCAAACGATCAACTCTGAAGTGTATTGTGCTACTCTTCAGAAATTGAAGAAACGACTTCAGCGTGTTCGTAGGCACAAAAATCTGAACGAACTTCTTCTTCTTCATGACAACGCAAGCCCTCACACAAGTCTTCGCACCTGAGAGGAGCTCACAAAACTTCAGTGAACTGTTCTTCCTCATGCACCCTACAGCCCCGATCTCGCACCGTCGGATTTCCATATGTTTGGCCCAATGAAGGACGCAATCCGTGGGAGGCACTACGCGGATGATGAAGAAGTTATTGATGCAGTACGACGTTGGCTCCGACATCGACCAGTGGAATGGTACCGTGCAGGCATACAGGCCCTCATTTCAAGCTGGCGTAAGGCCGTAGCATTGAATGGAGATTACGTTGAAAAATAGTGTTGTGTAGCTAAAAGATTGGGGAATAACCTGGTGTATTTCAATGCTGAATAAAACAACCCCTGTTTCAGAAAAAAAATGTGTTGCATTACTTCTTGAACTGCCCTCGTACTTCTTCATTCCCACTTTAGTAGCGGATCTGTGCGTGTGGAATGAGAGGACAACAAATATTCGTAAAGACATATGCCACGTTGAAAGCAGCAATATTGGACACCAATTGTCCATAAATGCAATTTTAAAAATCTCTGTTTCGTGGTTGTCTATAGCTGTTTTTTATCGAGTCATTCTTAAACATATTGGTACAGTCGATAAGCTTGTAGCGTCATACTAACTTCGTGTGTTATGATATTATAGAGCCATGTGACCTAAATACAAAATGTTAATTTAAAACAATTTAATTTTAAAAGAATATTATCTGCAGCGGAATATTTATCTGGACTGTAGAATTAAAGACGTTAAAAAACAATTCGGCCCTGCCTGATCCCCTCTAATGTGACAGATGGTCGCTATTGTTGCTTTTTCATCAAAAAGTTTATATCCTCAGTTTTACTGTGTTAAGAACTGAGCGAGAAATTTTCTTTTGCAGATGTAAATATAAAGAAAGGCATTGGTATGCGTCATGTGGTCGCAAGTCGACTGAAAAGAGAAGTAAAAAAAAAAAAAGTTACTTAACAGATATTTACGTGACGTTGCGGGGTAAGCTGTCGATTATTGGATAGTGGCTTCCGATACCCGTTAAATTAACTTTGTTAATGTGAGAGCTTATATTGAAAATGAGTAATTTCGTAACCACCGAAGGCACGCTTCTTTTCTTCTCTTTCGTCACTGCCCCCCAACATTGCCTTCAGCATTTTGTGTTAGAGCAGTTCAACACTTCAACAACATTTTCTGCTTGTTAATCAGTATTTCACCAAAGTTATCTTTGAAATCAAGCCAAATTTTGAAGAAGTAATTGCATCCGCATGTTTACAAATAAATCCTTCTTAGGAAATCCTAATGGAGTACATCAGCATTGTATATTGCAGTTTCTCTCCAATGTCTGTGCGATGCTAGCTAGTTCACTTTCCCTCAGAGTAGCAATTAATATTTCTCTAGAGAAATGTATACAATATTCAAAAATCAGTTATACTGTCGCAAGATTGAATCATCTTAATCACGCTAGCGAAATAATCCAGAGATGAGGAAATATCCTTGTCAGATGTTATACGAGATACGACCCTCTATCCTGAAGGTCACAAGACCAAATTGAAAGCACACAATATCCATCAAATCCTAAAACATACCGTAATGTACATTTATCCTAGTCGTAGGTTTCAGTTTGTTGAGAACAGAAAAAAATTTATTTTATAGCTAGGTGATGAACTGAAATTTAGTGAATTCAACTCGTAATTCTTATGTTATACAACGCCTGTTCGAAGACGCAGATTCTCTTAAAAATTCCATCATGACAATACTTTAAGATGTATTAGTTAGTTATGGTACGCTAAGAAGATTATTACCTTTCGTAGTTTTCAATATGGCTTTCCTTGTTTTCATAAGAAAATATTCGTCTCATATCGTGTAAGTTTTAATTAATGAATAAGTTCTTTCCGGCATAGAATTATACTTGTGTCTAGGTGCAAGGAGACACTTCACATATTAATTATGACAGCGTTCTCAACATGTAACCAGACACTTTTAGTGGAGCGGGAATTAATCTGAAAGAAATAGTTAACATTCACAAGATAGCTAATTTAAAATATGGTAGAGAAATAATTGTCACAGACGGCATTAACAGTGGTACAATTCATTAGGTATTTTCCCTAAATAAGGACTTCTCAATAGAGAGCAGCGCCAGTTCAGGACTCTCCTAATAAATGCTCCAAATGTAAAGTAAACATATGAAAATCTCAGTTATAAAAGTACCTAACACATATTGATAACTGTCGATGACGCTTGACCGTGTGTAAATGTCTATGTTGTGTCGGCCATTCGCAGAAGGAGTGAAGACGTATTGGCAATATTTCAAAATTGGAAGAAGAACTTAACCATTGAAAAAGTTTTGGTGTTAGTCCACGAGAGAGCTGAAATTGCTGTGGCTGCTTTCGGTTTCTTTGCAGTTCACATTTCGAATAAAATTTAAATATGAAAAAGATAAGGAGTTTTGCTATTTGGAGAGCAAAATAACTGATGATGGTCGAAGTAGAGAGGATATAAAATGCAGACTGGCAATGGCAAGGAAAGCGTTTCTGAAGAAGATAAATTTGTTAACATCGAGTATTGACTTAAGTGTAAGGAAGTCGTTTCTGAAAGTGTTTGTATGGAGTGTAGCCATTTATGGAAGTGAAATATGGACGATAAATAGTTTGAACAAGAAGAGAATAGAAGCTTTCGAAATGTGGGGCTACAGAAGAATGCTGAAGATTAGATAAGTAGATCACATAACTAATGAGGAGGTATTGAATAGAATTGGGGAGAAGAAGAGTTTGTGGCACAGCTTGACTAGAAGAAGGGATCGGTTGGTAGGACATGTTCTGAGGCATCAAGGGATCGCCAGTTTAGTATTGGAGGCCAACGTGGAGGGTAAAAATCGTAGAGGGAGACCAAGAGATGAGTACACTAAACAGATTCAGACGAATGTACGTTGCAGTAGGTACTGGGATATGAAACAGCTTGCAAAGGATAGAGTAGCATGGAGAGAAGCATCAAACCAGTCTCAGGACTGAAGACCACAACAACAACAACAACAACACAACAAAAAAGTAAAGGTAAGTGTAATGGATGTCATACTTCGTATATATAACTATAGGCTGCAGTATGATTCACCGTAACTCAGAACTAATAAATGTGTACCATCATACGTCGCAATCCTTGGAATAGTTCCTGTCTCCGCACAGGCCATTAACGGTGGCTATCATTTTCTAATGATTCCAAGTATATATACTAAGTAACACTACACTTGTAATAGGCACAGTAGACAGAGCATAAAATCTCCAAATGAACATAAAACGGCAGTTTAAAATACAGTACAATTTATTAACTTCAATCATTACAAATGATTACACGAGAGCTGAAGCAACAACGATTGAGACTGATTTCTTTTCACAGGTGTTTATCAGTCCATTTCAATGTTTAAACGATCTTTATCAAAGTACTCCCCTCCTACTTAAATTCACTTTTTGTATCGTCTCTTCCAGTCCTCGAACGTATGGTGCAGGCCATTCTTTGTCGCGTCCTCCAGAATCGCCTCACTTTTCTCGTGCTCTGCTCCAGAATTCTCAAATTGTAGCTCAGAAGCTTTGCCTTTAGTGGCTGGGAATAAGAAAAATCACAGGGAGTAAGATTGGAGCTATAAGGGGAAGTGGTACACAGGCAATGTTAAACTGTGGCAGAGACTGCGTGACTTGATCTGCGACCGAGATCGCGCATTCTCATGATGAAGATACCACCCAGTGCAAGAAGCTCTGATCGTTTCCTTGCAATGTGCTTGCTCAGTTTACCCATTTTGCCTTCACAATCATAATTATGCATCTCCGGTCATAATCGATTCTAGAAACGCATCCGCTTCATCAGCAAAAAGACCCAGCACCTTGGGTCTTCGTTCGCAGTCTTTTGTTCAGGAGTCAACAGACGTCGCATCGAACGGGCACAAACGCAGGTCATATGCAGGTGATCATGCACAGCCGTAAAGACACTCCACATGAAATTTTCAAAACTGCACTGAGATTACGTAATGTTATCTGTCGGACAATGGCAGCAGCTGTGTTGATGGTGACTTCAGTCACAGCAGATACCGAAAGATCAGGGCCACCTTGTGTTAACAAAGGGAAGTCTGTCTTCTTTGAAGTCCTTGAACCAAATAAACGCTGTTGCACGTGTTATTGCATCTTCGTCGGACGCTTGCTATAGATTTTCGTAAATTACAGGGGCTGTGTGGTTTATACGAACACGGAAATTTATTGTGCCGTACTGTTTCTCTCGCTTCAGCTCAGTTGTTTGGCATGCGAAATGCAAAGATCTGCTGAAAAATAGAGCATTACAATTAACTTACCGATACGGGAATTCTGCCACCTATGGACATTATTCATAGAAGCACGCTCCTTTCATATCTTCGTGGTATAGATAGGAAACCATCATGGAAGCTAAAGTATCAGTCGCAATCTTTGTTGATCAGCCCTCTTACTAACAGAGATGAACAGCGTTTTTGTAATTACGATACCAATTTGCTATCTTCTAAAATCGGAACATTTCTTCTTCTTATCATTAGTATAAAGTCTGAGAAAAGTTGTATTGTGATTATATACTCATGAACGACACAATGGGTCGAATATTTCATCTCTTGCTACCTAATGACGGTTTGACTGACCTAGTGAGATTGTACAGAAAAATCTTCAGGACCTCTCACGTACAACCGTGTGCGTTTGTTTTCAACCTATATTTAACAAACATACTAATCGAAAAAGTTATTATGCACTATTGGTAAATAAGCTATCAGCACAATGTAACAATCCTCTCGAAACGTAATCCTGATTCTTGTTCTCCGAAATAACCACACTAAGGATCAGTATTTAACTCGCGTACTTTAAAACGCGTTGTTGACCATCCCCTTTTAATTTTTTTTCTTTTTTTTTTTACCACAAATGAAGTTCACTTCGTTGCAGGTGAGACGTGTGCAGTTCTAATAACTTTGTGCTATAGTTTTACTGGGGTATTTAATTCTGCCGCACAGCGCAGAACACAGTTTTTTCACTGTTTCAGACAGCGGGGCAAAAAACGTGCTTCTGCAGTGTGAGTTTAAAAAATTTCACTGGGCGGTAACCGTTAGCACAGTAAAACTGTTTTATCCGTATTTTATTAGGACGATATTCTAGCAGGTTTCGACGGAAGAACAGGCGCCGCCAAAAGGACGAGAAACGAAGTGGTGAGGCGTGACGTGGTGGCGCTCTCGTACTGGGCCGCTACGCCTACAGAAACTTGGCGGCTGAGCGCCACTGGCAGCAGAACGGGAGCCGAACCGCTGTCAGTGTGTGATTATTATGACCGGATGGAAAAAGTTTGAAAAGTGAAGGGTCTCTGTCGCTTCGTTCTCCTTCTTTCTCGGAAGTCGGGTTGGGGCCTCTTTCATGACTTGCATTTAACCGATTACCATTTTGAACCGTTAGTTCCATAAATGCCACATTTTTTTTTTTTGTTGCACATCACTGTGGGTCCAACATTGTGTAGCTGACTACGTGTTGGATTACACGCGATTATTTGCTTAGTCTGCTTATTTGGATATTATGAACAGTATTAAAAACTTCCCTCATTAAATGTAATCATGTTACTGCACACATCAAGAAAAGTTTTGCATCACCTCGGTTCCGAGGGTTCCGGAACGTGTGCAGAAAATTGGAATAGATATCAACATAAAAGTCATTTCTACCCTTTTTATTGCTCATGAAAACCATACACTGCATGTTGTACCACTATACAGCGAGAACTTCAGAGGTGGTGGTCCGCATTGCTGTACACACCGGTACCTCTAATACCCAGCACGTCCTCTTGCATTGATGCTTGCCTGTATTCGTCGTGGCAAACTATCCACAAGTTCATCAAGACACTATTGGTCCAGATTGTCCCATTTCTCAACGGCAATTGGGCGTAGATCCCTTAGAACCGTTGGTGGGTCACGTCGTCCATAAACAGCCCTTTTCAATCTATCCCAAGCATGTTCGATACGGTTTATGTCTGGAGTCGAGCGATGTCGTTATCCTGATGGAAGTCATTCAGAATACGTGCACGAAGGGGCGTGAATTGTCGTCCATGAAGTCGAATGCCTCGCCAATATGCTGCCGTTATGGTTGCACTATCAGTAGGAGGATCGCTTTCATAACCACCAGCGGCGTAAGTCGGCCTCCCACAATGCCACCGCAAAACAGCAGGGAACCATCACCTTGCTGCACTCGCTGGACAGAGTGTCCAAGGCCTTCAGCCTGACCGGGTTGCCTCCAAACATGTCTCCGACGATTGTATGGTTGAAGGCATATGCGACACTCATCGGTGAAGAAAACGCGATGCCAATACTGAGCGGTCCATTCGGCATGTTGTTGGGCCCATGTGTACCGCGCTGCATGGTGTCGTGGTTGCAAGGATGGACCTCGCCATGGACGTCGAGAGTGAAGTTGCGCATCATGCAGCCTTCTGCGCACAGTTTGAGTCGTAACACGACGTCCTGTGGCTACACGAAAAGCGTTATTCAACATGTTGGCGTCGCTGTCAGGGTTCCTCCGAGTCATAATCCGTAGATAGCAGTGATCCACTGCAGTAGTAGCCCTTGGGCGGCCTGAGCGAGACATATTGTCGACAGTTCCTGCCTCTCTGTATCTCCACCATGGTCGAACATCGCTGTGGTTCACACTGATACGCCTGGACACTTCCCTCGTTGAGAGCGCTTCCTGTAACAATGCGGACGCGATCTAACCGCGGTATTGACCGTCTAGGCATGACTGAACTACAGACTCGTAACTTCTTCCCGGTGGAATGATTGGAACTGATCGGCTGTCGGACCCCATCCGTCTAATAGGAGTTGCTCATGCATGGGTTTTTACATGTTTTGGTGAAGGTTTGACATCTCTGAACAGTCGAAGGGACTGTGTCTGTAATACATTATCCACAGTCAACGTCTATCTTCATAAGTTCTGGGAACTGGAGTGAAGAAAAACTTTTTTTGATGTGTGTATAACTACAAGGCAAGACACAATGTTCTTTCGACTACAGCAGATATTCCATTTCAATCCGATTAATTAATCCATGAAACATTAAAGAGGGACACAGAATGTGTTCCAAAACTAATAATGATTAGGTTCTATTGTCTTGACAGTTCTGCAGTAAGGGCCGAACGTATAAATATCTGACACTGGAGATCAATTTAGATCTGAGGTAAGAAAATGAACCCAGTTCACAACTTAGATATGTTGTATGGTATTAAAACTGGATCAGCTATCGAAATAATTAACGCATTTCGACCACAGATATTAATCATGTATCATAGATACACGATATTTACTACTTACGATATCACGTTGTAACGGTGAATGAAAACATGCAGAAAAAAATTTTTAAATTTCTACAAAAAACTTCCCCACACTCTAAGAACATCGAATAAATCACATTTCCGTAAAGTAAACGAAATAAAACTATGTCATTCTCAGCACGTAAGGTTCCTGAACACAGAACGCTGCTCACTACACAGGTTCTGTACACTAGGAACACAACAAGATGTGTATTCTGGCGCTGTCGTTTCAAAATGTTGTGGTCTCGTAACTATACGGTTTATAACTAGTACTGCAGTGGGGCTATTGATCTCCCGGTTGGAGCCTATCCAGCTGGCGGATAAGGGAATGGTCACCAAATGTGGTAGGTGCTGGGGACATAAAATAGCTAGGATGGAGCAAAACTAGTAGCTGCTGCTTTGTAGTAGCGTATTGATTTATCAAAAGCCGAAGTAAGTAAATTGTGAAAAAAATACCCTCGTCCTCCAGGTTGGAGTTTGATGCCCGGGACCAACTCCCGACATTCATCAGAAAAATGTTAAAAAAAAAAACAGAGTAACACAGGCAAACAGATTAAACGTCTACGAAAAAGCTGTGCAAACGGACTTTTACAATTTGAAGATATTCGAGAACTAAGGAAGAAAGTAGGACAAATGATTAGATAATTTGAAAACAGAAAACAAGACATTGTGTTTTCGGAAATATAAAGGAAGGTAAAGAGCGTAGACTCAAAACGATCACAGGTACATACAGTCATACAATGGGATGAAAAACATCGTGAAGAAAAGCGGAAGGTGTCAGTAGCGATAAGGAAAAAATACCCGATGATGCTACAACTTGGTAACCTACTGATGAAAATTTTATTAAAGTTAACATAACTTCACACCGAAACAAAATTACTATAGTAGTAGCCTACGCAACAACTGAAGATCAAACATAGCATCTCAAAGATACCTTCTTCTGAAATCTGAATAACGTAGTAGAAGAGATAGGAAATGAAACAGAAATTATAATTTTGGGAGATTTCATTATAACAGGTAGACAAGTAGGTCGACATCGAGAAATTATTATAAATGATAATAGCTTATTAATGCTTGTCAACAATATTCACGAAAAATTCTGAAAGGTTCCTTCCACCTAAAATTAATGAATTTATTTGGCATCAGGATACACCTCAATTAAAATCAGTAGTTGATACCATGGTAAGTAGATAAAAAAAGTATACAGATGAGTGACGCATAGTGATCACCATCCAGTTAATTCTCAAATAGTGTCTACGTGTGAAGGTACAACAAGTAAAGAAGGAACTGTTAACGACGAGAAAGACTTCAGATCTGAAATAAAGATCTCAAAGGATAACGTAAGTAGGCCAGAAAAAAAAATGCAAGGTGTTTATAAAGTTTAGATCAAAAAGTAACTGCAGCAGAATTCGATAATGTGGCAACACAATGTAAGTATGTCATTTACCAGTTTACATGAGGCAGCCAAAGAAGCTCTAGGTGAAGTAATTAAATGTGAGGGGATTCTGATGTTTTCATTCAAATGTAGACAAAGTGCGGCAAGTAAAAATTAGAAAAACGGTAACAGGAACAATAAAGAAGATTTGGTAACAGATTTATAATGAAATTAATAGTTCTGTTGGATAGAAAGCTCAGAAGCAATGACGATATTGAAAATATTGAGGAAAAGTTTTAAGGAAACGCAACGAATTTAATATATTAGGAGGCAGCCTTATGAAAGATACTGTAAAAAGTTTTTGATAAAAATTGGGTAAGAAGTTTTGGATGTAATTAATAACGAACACAGACAACAGCAAATAACTTAGGCATTTCTTTTTGCATAGAAATAGAAAAACATTCAATCAAGACTTTAAAGAATGGGAGAGCTACAGGAATAGGATGACCTGCAACTGAACTGTTGAAAAGTGACATATATGAATCATGTGATCTTATGAGAAATCTTTTGAAAAATGTTTAAATTGCAAGCCCATCCCAGAAGATTGGAAATTGCAATTTATATCAACAATTAATAAGAAAGGAGAACAGATGACGGCAAACACTGTAGAAGAATAACCGTGGTTAATAAATTTAGAGACCTTGTTGCCATCCCTTATGGAGAAATTCGTTATGAAATGTTAAGAAAGCATAGTTTGCAATTTTCGTTTTGTCACGATTTTAGTTTAGCTGTACAACAAGTATTCTGTTGGTAATAGAAATAAATATTTCCTCTACAGCATAGGGACAGTACAGTTGCTTGTTTTGCCATCCCTTATGTTGAAATTCGTTAAGAACTGTTAAGAAAGCATAATGTGCAGTTTTCATTGGGTCACCATTTTCATTTGGCTATACACCAATCCTTCTGTGAGTAACAAAAATAAATATTTTCTGTGCAGCTTAGGGATTGGACGGTCGCCTGTTCTGGCATCTTTCATGTGCTCTCCGTATATTTATTCTACCTTTTTTTGTAAAATAAGATCACCATTTTGGTAATGGTTAGTCATATATTCTTTGAAAGTATCTTTAAAATTATTCATTGTATTGATGTATTTTATCAGTTAAAGGATATGTTTAATGATTTTGCCATACTTCTATATCTGTCGATTGAATCCGTCACTTAAACTCTTTAACTTCCTACAAGAACCTCATCTCAGATTCTTTTTTGATGCATACTTGTGAGTGTGGTACCAGTTTACCGAGGTGTGCGTTATTGTTGGATTTTGCAATGTGTTATTGAAGCTTGACTCTGTTTCTTTTGTGATCTTATGATTAAGCGTTTATGTTCAGTGGCATATAGTGAGAAATAGTTCCTATAATTAAATAAATACTGAAGTTAACTGGCAGTCATTTTCTTTTTTGGATCAATCTCCCCACAGACTACAATGCAAGTACATTTCATGTTTCCTGAAAAATTATCCCCAGCTAATAGCCATCTGAGAATATTAGTACGATAGCATATAATGAGAGAGACACAACCTTTTTCTTGTAAGAAATCCTATAACGTAAAATAAAAATGACAGGTTACAGAAACTACAGTCCCACAATATCCCAAATTGTCATCACGGTAGTTCATACCTGATGAACTTGGCAACTACAGGACGTCAGTCCTAATCATCCTTCTTCCAGTAGAGTGTTTTGAAGTTTGTTTTCTACGTTTTTCCTCAAAAGTGATAACATTCTTAAACTAATTACTACTTGTGAAGGGTCATCTCTCATGCTTTCATTGCTCTTAACAGATGTACTAGAACTACAAATTTCTCTGGCCATTTTCATTGCATGTCTTGCACAGCAATCTATATCGATGAAACTTGGATTAAATGTACAAATGTCAATTTTGGATATTGTCATATTGCGTAATCGGTGTTTACGTGGAACTGTTTTTAAGTATCATTTCTCCATCTCAAGCTAGGGCCATATCTCTAGCGCTCGAAAGTTTGTCTCCTCATTTGCAGATCTCCTTGGGCAAATGTGACAAAAAAATAAACATTCTTTTAATATAGTACATTGAATACAGATCTACAATTTGGTATATATTAGTAATCAGTCTCAAAAACATTTGGTCAGCTGTCCTACCATCCTACTTTCCCTGAATATTTATGAGCTACACTTAAATGAAGTTGATGAATGCAGTTGACTTTATTTCATGGACCTACACTCCATTTAAAAGAGCTTGACAACAGGCACCTAACTTCAGATTTGTTTTTCACTACATGTCAGTGTGCATTGCCCAATTCATGAGGAAACGTTACGATTAATGCGAGATCGTAAATATTCAACACATCTGAAGTAGTTTTCGTTTTGTAATAGGGTATTATACGGGGTGATTTTTACACCTCGTTCAAACCCTAGGGACTCTTGTTGAAAGAATTGTTGTTGTTGTTGTGGTCTTCAGTCCTGAGACAGGTTTGATGCAGCTCTCCATGCTACTCTATCTTGTGCAAGCTTCTTCATCTCCCAGTACTTACTGCAACATATATCCTTCTGAATCTGCTTAGTGTATTCATCTCTTGGTCTCCCTCTACGATATTTATCCCCCACGCTGCCAAAAAGGTCTGATGAACTTATGTCTGGAAAAAGGTCTAATGAACTTATGTCTGGAAAAAGGTCTAATGAACTTACGTCTGGAAGTGCGTGGTTTTTATGCTAGAGAGCATTTATCCATCATATATCGTTACAGAGACCGCGGTCTAATACGCGCTGTACCATGCAACCACAGTTACAATATGGATGGTTTCCTCCTAGAGGGTCGTGCTATCACTCAAACGTCATGCCCTAGCACCACTCCTGCCATAGTTATTGGTGATGTTGTGTCCGATTCACTTCCCTTGCTAACTCAGCTTGTAGTCAATGTGATACAGCGTTACACACAATGGTTCCGTATTCGAACTAAGAGCTTGCCGGTATGGTGTTTACTTACGAAAAGACAAATGGTAACGACTGGCGGGCAAAGAGGATGTAATGAGGAGACCTATCCCCAGCAGCAACAGCCACAGCATTTAATGTTTGCAGCGCTGATTCACCGTTTGTCTGAGACAGGATGATTCCAGAAAGCAGGAAATCATGAAGAACGTACACGAAATGTTCGGCATCAGGCTTGGAGGAAAATGTGATTAACACTGTGGAAGACGACTGCCGTGTCAGTACCAGGCAGTTGGCCTGCCAGTACAGGGTAAGCCAGACGACCGCGTGGAACATCCTCCATGACAATTGTTACTACCCTTATCACTTAGAGCGTGTGCAGGGCTTCTTAGCGACAGATTTTCCACATTTGGAGCAAGTTTGTCATTGTTTTCTTCACCAGGCAACCACAATTTCGCGATTTGTGTCATCCATCCTATTGACAGATGAGGCTAGCTTTACGCGGAGTGGTATCTTCAACTTTCATGACAGTCATCCGTGGGATAGCATGCAGTATCCTCATGGTATGGTGAAAGCGAATCATCAGTGTCGGAGCATCCGGAATGCATGGGCTGAGATAACTGGCGCAAGTCGCCGAAGTGGCGGCAAATCGAAAGACTTGCACCCGGCGAACAGTCTACCTGACGGGAGGCCCCAGACACACGACAGTTCCATTACCTCAGACTTTGATGGTAGCCAGGTGGCAGTTGCTCTACACGGGGACAAGGCACGCCATTAACGAAGTCGTACAGGTACCGGCACTTCCAACTACCACTATACGAAGGCTGTATCGTGGATACATCTGACGAAGACACGACGACCAGTCAACCACCGTCGGCAAGAAGTCTTCGATTACAGCCGTCATAGCAGACTATCAAGAATTGTTACGGTAGATATATACTATGAACTGCAACTAACCATTCACAGATTCAAGTCTGGAAAATGCAGTACAGAAATGTTCACTGCACGTCAGTAATTAAAGATTGACACAGCTGCAGCATGAGCTTCGGGCAGGCCTTCGCTACCAGCCTATGCGTATGTCGGCCTGACAATGACGTAATTCTACAGCTGTGCGCCAGAACAGAGCTAGCGCAGCACCTGCAACGTGGTTGACCGGACTACTAAGAGGTGTAGCGTAATGTGGTGTTTCCACAGCCGACTCCGTTACTGGAGACTACCTTCTACCATAAGATACCCGCCTGGTGGCAGTATAAATGCTCCCAGCTAATCTAGTAGCAACGTTACTTTGGCGTCATGCGTTCGACCAGCACAGTCTCCACACGAGTCCTCAATTGAAACTACGGCTAACAGCTGGGCAGAGTCACAGATGGACGAGCTGTCCACTAGCCTTGCTGTTTCCTAGCTTCGAACTGTATCCTCCGAGGCAAAATCATCCCCTAAAACACAAGAAAGTCTCCCAATACTCTGCGTTCGACGTGCTTCCTGCGCACTTCAAAAAATGGCTCTGAACACTATGGGACATAATAACTGAGATCATCAGCCCCCTAGAACTTAGAACAACTTAAATCTAATTAACCTGAGGACATCACACACATCCATGCCCGAGAGAGGATTCGAACCTGCAACCGTAGCGGTCGCGCGGTGCCAGACTGAAGTGCCTAGAACCGCTCGGCGACTGAGGCCGGGCCTGCACACTTCGCACCAGCGCCAAAGACGGCAAGTTGCTAAGATGACTGGATCAAGAAGGTCGCTTCCAACATCGACGACCGCCGCTGGCGACCTCAAAGGCTGCTAACTAGCCACGGGCAGCACCGTTCTAGTACTGTAAGGAAGGCAACGAATCATAAAAAATATTCCTGATGAGTAACCATTGCCAATCGCCGCAGTAGTGGAATTCCCATCCCTCAGCATCTCGCAATAGCAATTCTGCAGCAACAACAGACCACTGAAATCAGAAGCGGCCATCCTGCATAGTTGCAGGAATACTGAACGTACGAGGCGTGAAAGAAGGCTATCCATATTGGCAAGCTACGACACATACGCCCAATTATAACAGTGAGCTGGGAAGGGAACAGCACGTCCTGCTTGCCAACCGAGCAGTTCTTGAAGAAATTCTCATATGGGGAATGCTTACACGTGATTAAGTGCGAGAGGACACAACACGAACCCATTGGCATAGCACATACTCCTGTATGTACGCCTACAGCATATCGGTACCTTTAGGAATAAATCATGCCATCTTCCTCGAGGTGTGTTAGAAATAGGACTGTTGATGTTGTTAAAAATATCGGGAATCTAATACATCGATATTTAACAAAGTATCATTATCGGCGCTCGATATTTCGGGAGAAGGTATCTACATATAGAGAAATCGACGGGAAAAGTATCGACATGCCGGTCCTTAGAAATATCATATTCACATTGTAAATAATACTGACGGTTACAGAGCTGTGTATTTCAGCATTGATTTATTATTAGTTATTCTGTACATCAACAAACTAGCAGCCTGCCTATCCCCTTGGAGCAAGAATTGAAAGGAAAACGATGCAAGTTGATGCTTGACGATAACCACTTTGCTAACTATAGTAACTCCATGTAACTGGAACAATAAAAGATGTCCAATAGGTCCTTCACTCGATTTCGTCACATATCGGATTTGTCCAGAACACTTCATGGACACCTGTCCATTTTTTTTTCTTTCAGCTCTACCAACGCCAGCGACTTAGCAGTCGTAGTGCCAAAATTGCGTAATAAGGCTAATCGGTTCAGTTTCTGTTGGCAGTACCAAACGACGATTACGTCAGGACTTTCCTTCACGTGTCTCCCCCCTGTGCAGAAACCAATTCTGTCAGTACATTTTTGCTCATCACTTTCAGCAATCCTTCTTGAAGAATTCCAGTGTGAAGAAACAGCACTCTAGTTGCGTTACAAATTGTTTCTTAACGCAACTAGTGTGCTGTTTCTTCACATCTGAAATCTCGTTATTCCAATCACACCGTCACCCCCCGTCCCCAGTGCAACCGGACTTCTTCTTTTGTTCCACATATAATTGCTTCACACAGTCAAAGATAAAGATTGGACATGTTGAAACTCAAAAAGTAGTAAGACTCATTCACACAATGAAAGTAAAATTATGTCTTACTAAAATTTCAAAAGAACAACTCCAAATATTTACCGCAATTATGAAACAAATATAACATATAAAGTAAAAATATCGGCGTTCGATATTGCTATATCGGTATCGATACACCGGAGGAGAAGATATCGCCGTTAATTTCTGTAAGAGTTTCGATATATAGATATTTTATCAAAAGCCCTAGTTATGTGATGATGATGATGTTTGGTTTGTGGGGCGCTCAACTGCGCGATCATCAGAGCCTGTGCCAGGTGCCAATTCTTACAGTCCAATGTTTTACACAGCCCAGTATAGCGACTGTCATGAATGATGATGATGTTGATGAAATGATGAGGGCAACACAAACACCCAGTCACCAGTCAGAGAAAATCCCCAACCCGGCCGGTCGGGAATCAAACCTGGGACCCAGTGATCCAGAGGCAGCAACGCTAGCCACTATACCAAGAGCTGCGGACAGCCCTAGTTAGAACCGTTTGGGAAAAAAGCACCTTGTCTGATATCCTACCTAACCTTAGTGCAATGTGCGCTCTTAGCATCTAAGTCGGTCCATTTTCCGTGAACTGAGAACTCGTATTGAGCGGTCATGGATCAAAATAAGCGTCAAATTCTTTCGATATTCAGTGGAACCTGTTTAAGGGTCCTCAGCCCCAAATGTAACTGCCGTATTAAATGTAAGGAGCATTTTTCCTTTTCTTAAGCCACATGTACTACAAGGACAATTTTTTTTGATCACCTAGTGAAGATGTAGGTAATACAGGACTTTAAGGAAAAAAATATGGATTGCTAGAGAAGTGTAAAAAAGTGACAGGAGAGACAAATAAGGTTTTTCATTATTTTTTACGCTTTTTGGATTTCCTGTTTGTTGTACCACACACCCTCATAAGGTAGGTAGTTGGAGAATTCGCCCAATTACCTAACTTTTGTAAACAATATTTTACTTCCACGCATGCTACACTGCGTGGCACTGTACTGTAGTTGTATAAGCAATATCACCGTAAAGAGTTAGAAAATATATTCTCCACGAATATGTTTCATTCAATAAAGTAATATATGACGTCAATGTCGTGGAGAATAACAAATCCAAATCAACAACACACTTTGAATTCACAGATATGATTTCATCAATAATCCTGCAAAAATTATTTGTATTCCAGCTTTAATGGCCCAACACCATAGGGAATGACCTTTTCTTTTCAGTCATCAGTGTCCTGACTGATTTGATGTGGGCCGCCGCGAATTCCTCTCCTGTGCCAACCTCTCCATCTCAGAGCAGTACTCGCAACACACACCTAATTTGTTTGCTCAATGTATTCCAATTTCTGTCTTTCTCTACGGTTTTATCCTCTGTAGTTCGCCGCAATACCAATAAAGTTAATTTTCTTGATGTCTTGACGTATCTCCTGTCCCTCCCCTCCTGTCAGTGTTTTCCGTGTATTTTTATGCACGCCGATTCTCCAGAGAAACTTCTCATCCCTTACTTTATCAGTGTACCGAATTTTCAACATGCTTGTTTAGCTCTAAATCTCAAATGTTTCTTTCTCTTCTTTTCCGGGTTTCGCACAGTCATGTTTCGCTACCGTACAATTCTGGGCTTCAAACGTATATCCTGAGAAATTTCTACCTCAGATTAAGACCTACGTTTGATACTAGCAGACTCCTCTTGGACAGGAATGCCCATTTTTCCAGTGTTGGTCTGCTTTTTACGTTATCATTGGTCCATCTGTCCTCGGCTATTTTTCTACCTAGGTGGAACAATTCCTTCACTCCGTTTGCTTCATGTACACATGTTAAGTTTCTCGCAGTTCTCACTTATGCTACTTCTTGTTACTTTTGACTTTTTCTGGTTTATTCTCAATCCACATTCTATGCCCATTAGACTATTCATTTCATTCAGCAGATCCTGTAATTCTTCTTCACTTTCACTCAGGATAACAATGTCATCGACGAATCCTATCATTGACATCCTTTCACCAAAAATTTTAATTCGAATCTTGACTTTCCTTTTCTTTCGTTGTTGCTTCTTCATTGTATAGCTTGAACAGTAGGGACGAAAGACTACGTCCCTGTCTAACACCTTATTTAATCCGAGCACTTCTTTCTTGGCCTTCCACCTTTATTGTTCCCTCTTAGCTTCTGTACATACTGTATATTACCCGTCTTTCTCCATAGCTGACCCCCACTTTTCTCATAACTTAGCAATATTTCTCTCAGGTATACCTATATATCTGATAAAAAGTTTATACCTTTGGAAGTTGGATTTAAGGATTCTCTCACTGTCATTTAATATGCACGCGATAGACGCTAGTTGCCTCTTACCGTAAAGACAGGCGTCTAGGCAGATCGGCTCGATTCCGTGAGTTGGG
Source organism: Schistocerca cancellata (assembly GCF_023864275.1). Taxonomy (NCBI): domain Eukaryota; kingdom Metazoa; phylum Arthropoda; class Insecta; order Orthoptera; family Acrididae; genus Schistocerca; species Schistocerca cancellata. The sequence goes on along the minus strand of NC_064626.1, from coordinate 406,779,997 downwards.
CCACTTGTGGAAATACGCTGACACAGCATTACACCACAATGTCCAGTGGGCGTCGCCATTCACCGGCCAAGTGATTACCAAAACCAGGACGTACACTGTTCGGTCAAAAGTATCCGGACACCTGGCTGAAAATGACTTACAAGTTCGTGGCGCCCTCCATCGGTAATGCTGAAATTCAGTATGGTGTTGACCGACCCTTACCCTTGATGATAGCTTCTACTCTCGCAGGCATACGTTCAATCAGGCGCTGGAGGGTTTCTTGGGGATTGGCAGCCCATTCTTCATGGAGTGTTGTACTCAGCAGAGGTATCGATATCTGTCGGTGAAGCCTGGAACGAAGTCGGCGTTACAAAAGATATTCTTTAGGGTTCAGGTCAGGACTCGTGCAGACCATCCCATTACAGGGACTTTATTGTTGTGTAGCCACTCCGCCACAGGCTGTGCATTATGAACAGGTGCTCGATCGTGTTGAAAGATGCAATCGCCATTCCCGAATTGCTCTTCAACAGTGGGAAGCAAGGAGGTGCTTAAATCATCAATGTAGGCCTGTGCTGTCATAGTGCCACGTAAAACAACAAGGAGTGCAAACCCTCTTCATGAATAACACGACCACGCCATAACACCAACGTCTCCGAAATTTGCTATTGGCACTACACAAGCTGGCATTCGCCATACCCACACCCTGCCATCGGACCGCCACATTGTGTACCGTGATTGGTCACTCCACACAACATTTTTCCATTGTTCAATCGTCTAATGTTTATTCTCCTTACACCAAGCGAGGCGTTGTTTGGCATCTACCGGCGTGATGTGTGGTTTATGAGCAGTCTCTCGACCATAAAATCAAAGTTTTCTCACCTCCTTCCTAACTGTCACAGTACTTGCAGTGGATCCTGCTGCAGTATCGAATTCCTGTGTGATGATCTGGATAGATGTCTGCCTATTACACATTACGACCCTTTTCAACTGTCGGAGATCTCTGTCAGTCAACACACGAGGTCGACCTGTACTGTTTTGTGCTGTACGTGTCGCGTCACGTTTCCACTTCACTATCACATCGGAAACAATGGAACTAGGATGTTTAGGAGTGCGAAAATCTCGCGTACAGTCGTATGACACAAGTGACACACAATCACCTGACCACGTTCGAAGTCCGTGAGTTTCGCGGAGCGCCCCATTCTGCTCTCTCACGATGTCTAATGACTACCGAGGTCGCTGATATGGAGTACCTGGCAGTAGGTGGTAGGGCTATGCACCTAATGTGAAAAACATATGTTTTTGTGGGTGTCCGGATACTTTTGATCACATAGTGTACTTCGATATACAGCGTACGAGACTTCAGGCCCACTCTGTCACGTACAAATACCGGCCGTCCGGCCAGACTGCTCATCGGTCGAATCAGCGTCATGGAATCATCAGCTTTTGCTCTTATCCTGACAGGACCGGCTACCAGCAGGGTCCAGCCGCCACTAATGGTCCGAGAGTCGAACTGACGACCTCCCGGGTACCGAGACACTAAACGTCCGCGAGTGCCAGCTAGACGCAGGTCATCTGCTCGTACCCAGATTCTTCCCTCACCTCCCAACGGGCCTACTGCCAGCAAGACACTTGTATCCGAGCCCGGCCGTGCCGCTTCAGCCCGCGTCTAAGGCAGCGCTGCTGGAGTCTCAATAGCCGCACCAGTCGGTCGCAACGGCCCCTGAAGCAGCACAGAACCGCCGGGAATGTCTTAACAGGGAACCCGACGAGTACGAGATCGCAAGTTCAGTCTGTAGTAAGGCTCATTTGAAAGTGTTAACAACTAGGGCAGGAAAAATACTAGCTACTAATGACACACAGGAGGACGGCAGAAAATGAGGGCCCATTCGGTGCAGAGATCAGCCTTCTGCGGGATGTATATATTACACACAAAATGGACATGGTCGACATTCAAGAAATGTTCGAAACAAAACATTAATTTGCACCGTGAGCACCGAATGTAAAACAGCGCGCCACTGATCACAAAAATGAGCACCATCGAGATCTAAGGCGAACTGCTGTTTTTAATTTGTTTACAAAAGCTGATATAATCGTCTAAACTCTGTTTGGTATCCGCATTAGCTATTAGCAGTTACTTTGTTACACGATGACACACAGCCGGTTTCGCGATGATGTAATCACATCCTCAGGCAAATACATCCACGGAAAAATATAATACGAATTAGAATGTATAATAATGGTAAAATGAGGCTGTTAACAAGAATAACAAGATAAAAAATACTCACATACCTAATTTAAAACAGATGCGTTAAAATACTAATGCAGCTATCAAGAAGTCTTAGGGGATATTGTTAGTTTCCTTGAAAAAATTTGAAAATATTTTTCGTTTACCTAAGCTGTGGACGCCAAAACAGTAAAAAAATCATATGTTATCATATTGCTCTAACAGGGTTATGCGAACTGATGGAATGGGCCGGCATGCAACCTAATACGAAATGGTCTGTCATGGAGCTTATAGTGAAACTGTCTATCTACTAAGGCGTTGCTCCGGATAAACACGGAGAAAACAAACATTCCATGGCTGAATTTGTCCAGTGGTTCCAGGTGGTACGACTGCAATGTCACACATTTTTCATGAAGGAAAGTTTGCTCTACAGGAGTATGATTTTTATGCAAAGACTAGAAATCAAACCAAATCAAGTTATTGGAACCAGCTATTGGTCAAAATCAGGGTTGATACAACAGTTGTACTTCTCTTACGCTCATTTTCGCACTCTTGCTTGCTGTGACGGAAATGTTCCCTACTGCCCTTGCAAGATCAGGCAGACGAGATGAAACCGTATGGGGCAGAGAGCCTCCAATTTCTCGCAGCACAATAACTTTCTAGCCAGTTTACTATCCAGATGAACAGTTTTGATACTTGTATACGAATGCATTAAGGCTTTGGCGTTAGGTGATCTGGATAAAACTCCCCTAGTATCTCTAAATTCCAGGATTCCTCTCTGACGCATTGCCTCTTCGAATCTCGATTGATCGGAGATGAAAAAAAAATTCGTCACTGAACGACGGGATAAACTTGTTTACGTCATCCACACATTTTTGGGCCGATTCTGCAGTTTACTGTGCATCGTCAGGTTGGCGCTTTGTTGATTTTTCGTTGCCTTACGTCTTCCAGCTCTGCAGCGCTGTTTGAAGTTTTGCAACCATTCACTGCTTCCCTTGAAATCAATGTAGTCTATATCGCGCGCAATCTGATGTGCATAACGTGGTAGGTCACCGTCATGCACATTCTGTTGTAACGTCCCCTTAAAAAAATTATAAACGACTGTGCCTAAACTGACACACAATATTTTTAGCGCAACGCAATCTGACTTTCAGTAATCCCTATAAATGAATGGCGCTGACTAACAATAACCTATACCTTTCATGAATTCTTACCTCACAAAAGTCTTCGTTACTCCAACTACTGCAATACAGCGAGCGCCTATACTGCCAGCTAAATAAAAGATTCTAACTACTGAAGGCACTAACTACTGACAGGCATAGTTAGCAAATGAAAGATTTTGATAGAGAACAAACAATGTATTTACCTTAATAGTGTTCAAAAGTCATAATATATATAGCAGTTCATCACATCCATTCTTACAAATGTACTGTTTCTGATGGACACGCGTCCAGATCATCCGCTCTCAAAAATCCGCCATCTCACTTCACCACATCCACCACTGCTGGCGGCTCACCTCCCTACTGCGCAACGCTACGCGCTGTTAACAGCCAACTGCCCAATACTACAATAGCCTACCACAATGCAAACCAGGCACAGACTGCACACAGCACAGCCAGTGATTTTCATACAGAGCGCTACGTGGCGTTACCAATATAAAAACCTAAACAGCCTACTTACACTGTAAATTGCATCGAGTATCCCCGAAACGCGCAAAGGCGAGTTTTTGTAACAAGTGCGCCTTGTCCTCGCTTGAGTATCTGTAGTTTTTCTTATGTACTACATGTTCGTATTGCTGCTGGCCTATTCGAAATCTGATTATGATTGTCTTTTTTTACGATGCTGCGGATGGTCTTCCACGTACATAGTTACGTTTACTACCCACTCCTTGGACAACGATTGCCCTTTACTACGTTTCACTGGAGACGGGATTTGTGACTCTTTGTCCGACAAGGATGGTGAACTGCATGACCCGACGTCTGTTTCAGTATCAGTTTGACTCTTTACGCACGCATCGTCATCATTGTACTCCTCATGTACGTTGTCCGCACAGTCGAGCGCATAGGACACCACACATTCCACTGACTTATCTTGCAGGAATGCTAATATTTCAGCTGGCACTTCATTCTCACTCTGCGAAATTCCTTGGGTTCCTTTCTGACGATATTTCACCTTCAGCAACTGTTTTTGTTTTAATTAATTTAATGTTTGCTTTGCTTATCGTTGTTACTGCTCTGGTTTGTGTCAACTCCACTAGCACTGTTGTGTCTTGCTTGTCGACTAAGCAGTTCAACCACACTCCGTAGCCTCATGTTGCGCTCACCATCGGAAACCTTCACTTCCGCCCCTTGCCGGCAGCAGCAGCCGATATTGTGGTTGCATGGTAGACAATACAAATGGCGTCGAACGCTGTAAACATCATCGGCCTTTTGCGACCTATCACTCAAGGGGGTCCTTTTTAGCAAGCGAGATCTCTCCACGGTGGGGCCGTTCTGAGCGTAGCGACCCGCCAGGGACAGTATAGGCAAACACGTTCTTCGATTGGTTTTCTAAAATCCAAAGAGAGAGCGATACAAAAAATGGACATGGAGCAGTAGTAAGGATCGAAACCGAGCCAAAGTCTGTGCTGTCTCGTGCACTGTTATATGAGAAAAACTGACAGTAATTGTGTCCGGTGGGCCACATGATTTCTCGCACCCAACGGCCTCAATGGCCAGCTTCAACGCTAATTAACTCGGAAACGGCACAACATTTCTAATTTTTCTATTAACAATTATTTATCAGCAAAACCTGTTCTGCAACACCCTTACAAGCTTTTCAGACTCTTTATGACAACCCTGCAAATCTACATGTTTAGTGAGGTCAAGTAATTCATGAAGTCGTCGAGAGTTCTTCCAGGGGGAAAGGAAATGAATTAAAAATCAAAATAGAGCACATTGTGATAAGCGTGCAGAAATATTTCAGAGGAAGCTGAAATCAATGCGAAAATTTGTAGGAAAGGACTTGTATAGCAATTGCTTGATACATATTTGAGCTGGCCGCTGTGGCCGAGCGGTTCTAGGCGCTTCAGTCCGGAACCGCGCTGCTGCTACGGTCGCGATTTCGAATCCTGCCTCGGCCATAGATGTGTGTGACGTCCTTAGGTTAGCTGGGTTTAAGTAGTTGTAAGTCTAGGGGACTGGTGACCTTAGATGTTAAGTCCCATAGTGCTTTGAACCATTTGAATAGATATTTGGAAAATATTACGAAACCTCATATATTGTCAGTTAGCGAGTTGTACGACTAGGTGTTCCATTGTTCACAGAAAAAAGAAGTCCCTCCTTGCAGTAAGTTTCTGGGAAAGCAAAAACCCTTCTGCAAGTCATATACACTCCTGGAAATGGAAAAAAGAACACATTGACACCGGTGTGTCAGACCCACCATACTTGCTCCGGACACTGCGAGAGGGCTGTACAAGCAATGATCACACGCACGGCACAGCGGACACACCAGGAACCGCGGTGTTGGCCGTCGAATGGCGCTAGCTGCGCAGAATTTGTGCACCGCCGCCGTCAGTGTCAGGCAGTTTGCCGTGGCATACGGAGCTCCATCGCAGTCTTTAACACTGGTAGCATGCCGCGACAGCGTGGACGTGAACCGTATGTGCAGTTGACGGACTTTGAGCGAGGGCGTATAGTGGGCATGCGGGAGGCCGGGTGGACGTACCGCCGAATTGCTCAACACGTGGGGCGTGAGGTCTCCACAGTACATCGATGTTGTCGCCAGTGGTCGGCGGAAGGTGCACGTGCCCGTCGACCTGGGACCGGACCGCAGCGACGCACGGATGCACGCCAAGACCGTAGGATCCTACGCAGTGCCGTAGGGGGCCGCACCGCCACTTCCCAGCAAATTAGGGACACTGTTGCTCCTGGGGTATCGGCGAGGACCATTCGCAACCGTCTCCATGAATCTGGGCTACGGTCCCGCACACCGTTAGGCCGTCTTCCGCTCACGCCCCAACATCGTGCAGCCCGCTTCCAGTGGTGTCGCGACAGGCGTGAATGGAGGGACGAATGGAGACGTGTCGTCTTCAGCGATGAGAGTCGCTTCTGCCTTGGTGCCAATGATGGTCGTATGCGCGTTTGGCGCCGTGCAGGTGAGCGCCACAATCGGGACTGCATACGACCGAGGCACACAGGGCCAACACCCGGCATCATGGTGTGGGGAGCGATCTCCTACACTGGCCGTACACCACTGGTGATCGTCGAGGGGACACTGAATAGTGCACGGTACATCCAAACCGTCATCGAACCCATCGTTCTACCATTCCTAGACCGGCAAGGGAACTTGCTGTTCCAACAGGACAATGCACGTCCGCATGTACCCCGTGCCACCCAACGTGCTCTAGAAGGTGTAAGTCAACTACCCTGGCCAGCAAGATCTCCGGATCTGTCCCCCATTGAGCATGTTTGGGACTGGATGAAGCGTCGTCTCACGCGGTCTGCACGTCCAGCACGAACGCTGGTCCAACTGAGGCGCCAGGTGGAAATGGCATGGCAAGCCGTTCCACAGGACTACATCCAGCATCTCTACGATCGTCTCCATGGGAGAATAGCAGCCTGCATTGCTGCGAAAGGTGGATATACACTGTACTAGTGCCGACATTGTGCATGCTCTGTTGCCTGTGTCTATGTGCCTGTGGTTCTGTCAGTGTGATCATGTGATGTATCTGACCCCAGGAATGTGTCAATAAAGTTTCCCCTTCCTGGGACAATGAATTCACGGTGTTCTTATTTCAATTTCCAGTAGTGTATTTACAGCGGTAGAATTAATGTGGGTAAGGCAAATCTGCTCAAACACACTTCAGAGTAACTACGAGTACATTAGGCGAATTCGATATATAAAATCTCCTTTATTCGTCCACATCGTACAGTACGTTCCAGTGATGTTCAACTCTAGCTTGTACTGCGTCCGATCACGTTCTACGAATAAGCTCATGGGATTTTCCGACTGGCGCGCTTTATTGGAGGTATTTTTAAAAGAGCGGCAACTCCACAAAGTACGGTGCTCTCTGGGCTGCGTAATTCTCAGAAGCAAACGTAATACTGATTAAGTTTATCGAGTTCTGAAAAGTATTGCTTCACACACAAGCGAAACGCCTGCGCTTATTTGATACAGACAGTATTGTCCCAGCAGTAAATCAAAATTAGGTACTGAACACTCTTCCCGAGAATCAGTATGTTAGGTTTTTATGTTGATATGTTTCTAGTTGAGTTAGTTAGCTGAAAGGGTGAAATGTTTCCGTGAATGTCACTGGCACTGCCTTCAGGTGAACGGCACCTTCTAAATATTCGCGTCCTTTAGATGAGTTCACTTGTGTATAACGTGGGCAGTATCGTATACCGATTTTCAGCTTCAAAAATGATTATCACGACTGTTTTTAAACTTCTGTGATAGTTACGTTAGTGAACATAGGGGCTTGTATGAAAGGGTATTCATTAATTAGTACAAGACATATTGTAAAATGCAGAGGAAATAATAGAAAAAATGTGGGTGGTCCAAGTCGCCATGCATTTGGGGATACATCGTCTATCCTATCTTTTCCCCGACCGCCGCACGTGGTCTCGCGGTAGCGTTCTCGCTTTCCGAGTACGGGGTCCCTGGTTCGATTCCCGGAAGGGTCAGCGACTATCACCTGCCCCGAGATGACTAGGTTTTGTGGTGCCGTCTTTATCATCATTATTCATCCCATTACGGTCGGAGGAAGGGAACGGCAAACCACCTCCATTAGGGCATTGCCTAGTACGGCGGTTGCGGGTCTCCCGCATCGTTCCCCTACGCTCTGTCAAGAAGCGTGGGACTTCTTCCCCATTTCCATACTTCCACTCGTGGGAAAGAAAGCACCCCCACGATGAAATAAATCAGTGTGATCCATTATCAAAATTATCAATCTGATGGAAGGTACTAATATGGAGTACCACACTCATAGCTCCAAATTTATCCGAGGATAATAGCATCCATTTCATACATTTTAGACCCAAATCATAGCTTCAGAGCATCCTTTGTAGTTAGAATTAAGGTAATCTGCTCTTCATTTATCGAGACAATATCTGGCACTTGTGTCCGAACAAACTTCATGCCTTGTTTCCGGAGATATTTGACATTATATGTTATACCTGAATCACTGTCTGAAACACAACAGTTTTCATTTTCCGCAATTTTTTTCTTAGTTGTAGGCAGATTAATTAAAATTGGAAATGAGCCTTAGTGTGTATACCGATACTTAATGTGTGTATCCCTTAGCTCCACAATGCCATTGGCACAACGTTTTTTAGTGAATAGTGTATCTATAATCCTGGGTAACAATGACCCTCGTCCATAAAAATAGTTCTTTGTTTTTAATGTAAATAGAAATAAAAAGCAGTAGTTCTTCATCTGTGGTACAACTGTACCGGCTAGTTCACGTTCGAAGCTGAGTTCGCTGCCGCACTTGTAAAAATACTGGAAAGTTTTTTTTCCGGTAGGAGGTGACGTTGCGTGATCCGTTCTTCTGGCTTTGAAAAGTGGCTCACAGGTTTCGGCCGAAGTTAATAAATTATGGGTAGTCTCGTAAAAGATTCCCAGAAAGTCGTTGCGACATTTAGTTCGTCAGACCGCTGTGTCGGCATACCCTGTTCACAGGGTTGTGCACAAATCCAAACTGAAATCTTGCATTAACTGAGAAAATTCGAGTACCATTGCTCCACATCCGTACGGCAGCTGGCATTTGCATTCTGTAAATGGTGTAGATGTCTAATCGGAGATGCTTTCCTTCCGGTGTGGCATTACTAAATTTATCACGATTCGTAAACTCGCAGCAGGATGGAAAATGGAGATCTATCCCCACTAGTTACGTCAAGAGTTTGTGTGTGACGTGGTGTGGTACTAATGAAACCAGAGTTATTGTAACAATATTTTTCCACCAAGTAATAACTGCTGTCTGGAATGGAACAATGATTGCGACAGACAACTAACAAAAAGAGCTATGTTCATTTTAGGAACGATAAAGCAGAGCACACACCGCCAACGCTTCTACTATAGTGTTATGTGGTGTTTGTTACGGTGGGAACTGTCTACGTAGTGCACACCTGCAAAAGTCCGGTGAACGATCAACAGTGTTGCAGGCGATCGCAACCTATCCACCTCTACTTGTTTGCTGGAACATCGGTCACAGAGCTTGTGTCAAACGAGTAACAACACTTCCTGTGTATATTTTGTAATGAAAGCGACTTGCATTTTTGACATTTGCCTCTATTGGCCAAAAGACAATTTATGACATCGTATACTGAAGCGCCAAAGAAACTGGTGTACTCATGCGTATTAAAATACAGAGATACATAACCGGAAGAATACGGCGCTACGGTCGGCAGCATCTATATAAGACAAGTGTCTGGAGCAGTTGTTAGATCGTTTACGGCTGTTACTATGGCTGGTTATCAAGATTTAAGTGAGTCGGAACGTTGTGTTGTAGTCGGCGAGATGGGCTGAAGAGAATCGTTCAATGAGACAGAAGTGCAACCCTTCCACAAACTGCTGCAGATTTCAATGCTAGGCCATCGACAAGTATCAGCGTGCGAACCATTCAACAAAACACCATCGATATGGGCTTTCAGCGCCGAAGGCACTGCAGAAAGCTTTACGCTTCGCCAGGGCCCGTTAACACCGACATTGGTTTCTTGATGACTGGAAACATGTTGCCTAGTCGGATGAGCCTTGTTTCAAATTATATCCAGCTGATGGACATGTACGGGTATGAAGACAATCTTATGAATCCATGTAGCCTGAATGCCAGCAGGGAACTGTTCAAGCTGGTGGAAGCTCTGTAATGGTGCGGGGCGTGCGCAGTTGGAGTTGTATGGGATCACTGATACGTCTAGATACGACTCTGACAGGTGACACGTACGTCAGCATCTTGTCTGATCACCTGCATCCATTCATGTCCATTGTGCGTTCCGACGGACTCGGTCAATTCGAGCAAGACAATGCGACACCGCACACGTCCAGAACTGCTACAGGGTGACTCCAGGAACACTCTTCTGAGTTAAAACACTTCCGCTGGCCACGAAATTCCCCTGATATGAACATTATTGCGCGTATCTGAGATGCCTTACAGCGTGTTATTCAGAAGATATCTCCACCGCGTCGTACTCTTCCGGATTTATTGACAGCCCTGCAGGATTCATGGTCTCAGTTCCCTCCTGTCCTTCTTCAGACGTTAGTCGAGTCCATGCCACGTCGTGTTGCGGCACTCCTGTGTGCTCTCGGGGACCCTACGCGAAATTAGGCCGCAGTTTCTCTGGCTCTTCAGTGTATTTCACCTAGTGTTCTACTGATTCAGTGCTGACTTACTGTAGGTGACGTTGGCCTTTGCCTGTTTCTTTTCACACCATTTCCGCCATGTGAGGCAGTATATGGATACATATGCTTTGGAATCAGATTAAAATGAAGAATTTTACTACACACAAACACCGAAAATAAAATAATATTCTCGGTTGTCAATATCTTTTTTGGCACTGTCTCTAATACAGTACTGGACATTGGACCATTGGATCAACGCCATTCATGTGTAAACTGTAGTAAGCAACAGCACACATGCGAGTAGAATGAAAGAAAAATTCTTTCCTTTCTTCCGTCATCGCCGTGCAGTGTCTCGCGGGTAGTTTCAAACGCTCGCAGCAGACACATGGAGACACTACTGTCAAGCTACCGAGTAACTGTAGCATTGTTTTTACTTGTTTTAGCTAAACATGAACCTCCGCCTTTTTTCTCAGAAAGTAACACACATTGAGGTCCGTGGAGTAGGTCCATCATACTTGTTCTTGTGCTGTACATTCCGAATTTCTTCACTTTTTGAGGTAGAGAAACCACTCTTGAGTACAATGTCAAAAATGCTTTATGGTTTTATGTCGTATGTCTCCAAAAATTCCTTCACGAGATCTGGACAGCCAGCAAACTCACTGATTCTCTCAATGGCCTAGATTTTGGGAGGACTACGGTTCAAACCCGTGTCCAGCCATCCCGGTACTGGTTTTCTATGCTTTCCCTAAATCGCTCCTGGCGAATGCCGGGATGGCTCCTCTGAAAGGGGTGGTCGATATTCTTCCCCATCCTTGACACAATCCGAGCTTGTGTTCCCTTTCAACATACCTCGACGCTGACGGGACGTTAAACCCAATATTCCTTCCTTCCTTGTTCCACCACTGCTTCTCAGGCAAACTTCACCTCTTTGCAAATGTCCTAAACTGCTTGATTGAAACCACCTCCAGTGGGACAATGGCTTAATTGTCTTTGCTATGTACTACTTCAACGTCCTTCGATCTTTGAAAGGGCTGATTTGTTACTTAGCTGACTACAGGCTCCACTGCTTGAAGAACTGAAGTCTAAGGAAAATCTAAGAGTAGGCGAATCTTGCACAGTCGATCAATGGTTTGAATTTCAACGCCATTGTTATTTACAAAGTTAACGTCTTTCATTGATTAACCTACATACATTTAACAAACAGGTCTCTTCTGAGTCCATTATTTAAACGTAAACTTTTTCCAATTTTTGGATGATGATAGAATTTATTTGCAAAACCCTCTTCAGCTGTTGGGTAAAAAGACATAGGATTTCATTCTTACTCGGTGTGGCGTAGGGATTAGCTCGGTAACCGATCTTTTGCATCAAATTAGAATAGACCGCAGGTAGGGAAATGTTCTGCTCCCTAGAGCGAACGGTACCGTGACTCGACGGCGGTTCACATCCCCGGCCGATCATGCAGATTAATGTTTTCCTGTTTTCCCTACGCCGCTCCAGCATGTACCGGCGCGGTTCCTTTAAAGAGGACACGGCTGAATTTCTGCGCCTTCTATCTCCAAATCGAGCTTTTGTTTCGCCTCTACTAAACTCGTCGTCGCCCAACCGATTGGCTGTGCGGTCTAACCATGGAGGTCAGAATAAGGGGAGATGGCGCTAAGTATCCCAGCCGTACTACGTTTTGAAGCCATGGGGGCGTGGCTCGCTGCCATGACACACTGTCCAAAACATTGCCAGTGTGCTATAGCGCTGCGTGTATTACAGTCGCTAATTGCACCATATACGCATGTAACGTCATCAGATTGGTTGTTTCAAAGTTTTTGTTTAAAATAAAATCTCGTAAAGGCGAAATTCCGCGTTTCTTCTGATTAAAAATAGTTTTTAATGTAATATTACGAATAACTAGTCTTTAAAGTAAACGATACAATTTTGTTAATTCAGTAATAAACGTGTATCACAAACTAAATAATAGTAACTGAAAACTAAGTCAGCTATACTCTCCCTCCTAAGCCCCATAAATACATTTTGTTTGTAATACGTACTGGAACATTTCAGTTACGTTACACTACTGGGAAACACTGTTCATTACCACCAATATTTACTGATATACGGAACATAGAATGGCAAATCTACACAGTGTCCTGTTTAGGCCTATACTTTACGCCAGTTAATGTAGTGTTAGCTTTTAATATGGTACATGATGAAGACAAAGTGAGTTACGCAACACTTCGATTATCGACGATACGTACGTATTATACTGAAACGTGAACTTGAAGAAAACTAAGAATTTAATTGTTTGAATTAACATATCTTTTGCAAATGTTTTGGGTGTGTAGGGAAAACTGATGGTACAGCATTTTCATGCAGCCTTACTGTTGAAAGGGAAGTTCGGTCTATGTCCTCTTCTCGAAAATGCTGAGAACATACAGAGCTCCATTTAGACGCACGACAATTCTTCCTCCTCACAGCATTCTCCCACAGAGCTTTCCGACTTTCATTTTTAGGAAATCTAAAATCATACAGGAGAAAAATACGCTATAGTACAAGTACAGATGTAGCACACGTTCGTTCACAATGAAGTTGTAAAATCACACTTAACGAGACAACTTACACATGAAATGTTATTCCCTTCGATTTTGCATCACAATCATAACGATTCGTACATTCGAACACCACACAAGTCACCATAATAGCGCAAAATCCTTCCAAAAGTGAGCGACAAGCCTATGCACACAAGCTTACAGCAGCAATGTTTTAGTCGGATTGAGATGGCTACCCTCGGCTTCAGATAGCTTCGCAGCTGTGACGTCACGGCGTCTCCCTCTATTCTTACCTCTGTGGGTCTAACGCACTGCTTTCGGGGCAGGAAGGTGTGCCGGTCCCCGATTAGTGTTGAGGTCCGGTGTGCCGGCCAGTCTGTGGATGGCTTTAAAGGCGGTTTTCCATCTGCCTTGGCGAATGCGGGCTGGCTCCCCTTATTCCGCCTCAGTTACACTATGTAGGCAATTGCTGCGCAAATACTTTCTCCACGTACGCCTAGACCGTAATTACATTGGAGTTACATTCGTCTGGTGTGAGACGTGTCGGGGTGGGGGGGGGGGAGGGGAGGGGGGTGTCCACTGGGGGTGGGGTGGGGGCGAACCGCACAATAACCCTGGGCCCCCTGTTGTGGAGTTGTGAACCTCTGAGGGGTACGGAGGGGACGAAGCGTCTCCGTCGTTGTTAGGTCCCCAGTTCCATACAATACAATACAAACTCATCGTTGACGTGACGTTAGAACTTTCTTTCTCCTTTCGGTTCTACTTTCAATTTTTGCGCCCCTAATAGTGGAGGAATAGGTCTGGCAATGCCACTGACTGCGTGTACGTATTCAATTTTCCACTTGTTTTCTTACAACACTGAGTGCTAGAACAGCAGGAGACTGACTCACATTCAGTACGTAATTCATCTGAGTTTGAACGCTGCTTTTTGACCAGTTGTGGCTGAATCTCCCGCTCTTCATATGCATTACTGTCATCGGCCAATGGATTGTCCGAGTCTTGTAGTATATCTTCCAGTTTGCACAAAAATATAGGTAAATTCCAACCGCAGTCTCCGATAACTTACCAGGTAACAACACAGGCGCAGTGTCTACTGCTGTCGATATTTTGTGAGACCGCATGATATTGCAAAGCATGAAATAAGATTGCTGACGGACGAATATGCTGTAAAACGAATATATTGCATGCCGGGCGAAAAAGATGAAGCACTGAGAAGACAGGACAATGACGTCAATGAAATTTCATGTATGCACCATCGGTGAATATGTAAATAATTAGAATCGCAGTTCCCTCCGACGGGTAAAATGGAAACCAGAGAGCATTAGTACTGTTCATGTTTCCTGATGTTACCCGCCTGTTAGGGAAAATAAGTGTCTGAACAGCGTCTGATGTTGACTGATCACTGTGAAGGACGCTGAGATGCCGTGCACTAGTGAGAGGCAGCGGTATTAGCAGCTGAGAGAGATCGGAAAGGGCCTCCCTGTAGGTCTCCATTTGACCGGCTGGCCGAATCGTACAGTATCCACATTGAGGAGCGTTCTGATGTGACGGAGGGCCGTTGTTTGACTGCATCGGAAACTGAGCACGGGCACTTGTCGCCAGAGTACCAGTCGACTGCTTCTGACCACAAGGAATGATCGCCGTATTGCACACAAAGCACAATGTAACCCCTGTGATTCTGCGCTTTCCATCTACGAGGTGCATTCAAGTTCTAAGGCCTCCGATTTTTTTTCTCCGGACTGGAAAGAGATAGAAACATGCGCATTGTTTTAAAATGAGGCCGCGTTCATTGTCAATACGTCCCAGAGATGGTAGCACCGTACGGCAGATGGAATTTTACCGCGAGCGGCGAGAAAGAGAACTGTTTTAAATACTTAAAATGGCGACGTTTTCCTTACTTGAACAGCGTGCAATCATTCGTTTTCTGAATTTGCGTGGTATGAGACCAATTGAAATTCATTGACAGTTGAAGGAGACATGTGGTGATGGAGTTATGGATGTGTCGAAAGTGCGTCGTGGGTGCGACAGCTTAATGAAGGCAGAACATCGTGTGACAACAAACCGAAACAACCTCGGGCTCGCACAAGAACAGTCTGACGACATGATCGAGAAAGTGGAGAGAATTGTTTTGGGGGATCGCCGAATGACTGTTGAACAGATCGCCTCCAGAGTTGGCATTTCTGTGGGTTCTGTGCACACAATCCTGCATGACGACCTGAAAATGCGAAAAGTGTCATCCAGGTGGGTGCCACGAATGCCGACGGACGACCACATGGCTGCCCGTGTGGCATGTTCCGAGCAATGTTGACGCGCAACGACAGCATGAATGGGACTTTCTTTTCGTCGGTTGTGACAATGGATGAGACGTGGATCCCATTTTTCAATCCAGAAACAAAGCGCCAGTCAGCTCAATGAAAGCACACAGATTCACCGCCACCAAAAAAATTTCGGGTAACCGCCAGTGCTGAAAAAACGATGGTGTCCATGTTCTGGGACAGCGAGGGCGTAATCCGTACCCATTGCGTTCCAAAGGGCACTACGGTAACAGGTGCATCCTACGAAAATGTTTTGAAGAACAAATTCCTTCCTGTACTGCAACAAAAACGTCCGGGAAGGGCTGCGCGTGTGCTGTTTCACCAAGACAACGCACCCGCACATCGAGCTAACGTTACGCAACTTTGAAGTGATTCCTCATGCTCCCTACTCACCTGACCTGGCTCCTAGTGACTTTTGGCTTTTTCCAACAATGAAAGACACTCTCCGTGGCCGCACATTTACCAGCCGTGCTGCTATTGCCTCAGCGATTTTCCAGTGGTCAAAATAGACTCCTAAAGCAGCCTTCGCCGCTGCCATGGAATCATGGCGTCAGCGTTGTGAAAAATGTGTACGTCTGCAGGGCGATTACGTCGAGAAGTAACGCCAGTTTCATCGATTTCGGGTGAGTAGTTAATTAGAAAAAAAATCGTAGGCCTTAGAATTTGAATGCACCTCGTAATATCAAGCAATGGGACCACTGCAGCGTTCTCCTCATGCCGTATCCTTGGCCTGAGACTAGGAAATTACCGTCACATGCGTCGGCTGCCGTTAACATCACAATACAACGTCTGCTTCTGGAGTGTTGCTATGGATGGGAAGCATGGACTGATGATAAATGGCACCGCATTATGTTCAGCGACGAATCGCTGTTCTGCTCTACCCCGTATGACCATCGTAGGCGAATACGGCAGCGACCTGAGGAGACGTCACATTTTCTCTACGCTTTGGAGAGGCACAGCCGTATTACCCCCGGCGTCATGGTAAGAGGAGCCATCGGGTAACATTTCATGTTACGGGTAGTAGTTATTTGGTGAACTCTTGCAGCACAAACGTGTGTTACTGGCATCCCTCGTTTTCATGTATTACTTCTCATTCTACCATTTTCCAACAGGGCAAAGTAGATCCACACATGCACGTGTCTTAGGTCACGTCGATGCTCTCCCGTGGCCAGAGAGATCCATCCCCAAATCTCTCCCTCCCCAACTCCAGTATACCAAGGAGCATTCACAACAGGTACGGCCGAGCGTGCCTCAGGAGAGGATGCAACGGCTTTGTGACAACCGTCCCAACCGAATCAGTTCGTGCATCCAGGCCATATGGGTTGCAACGGCGTACTGAAAAATGGACTCCTACTGCCAGGTTATTTGTAAATCGATTTTGTGTGCAGTAGCATCACATATTCTCTCATGCTGTAAAGCCCTCCTCTCGTTTTTGGTACCTTACTTGTTTTGTCAGTTTTTTTATTATTCCGAGCGCTTTCGAACTGTTACCACAGAACAAATTTGCTTCGTTTCTATACACACGTGGCAGCAGGTTTCTTTGCTACTACATGCCTGTCCTGAGATCAACACATGCACAGGCAGAAGTCACAATGACCGCTAGGTAGCATTACTGGATAGCTGAGTCGAACCCAGAGATGTGGATTCGAACAGCAACAAGGCTGTTGCGTGAGGGTTAAGTTACTGCCCACTAGATCAGATTTGTTGTGTGACAAGGTTGTGCATCGGTAAGAAAGATTACCATACTAACATACAGTTTTAAGGAACATGGCAGATCTGAGAGAGGAAAGGCAACATACGTTTGACTACTGTAGTCATTCCGGTTTCGGAGATCGGAATTTTTTCAACGCGTGTCCCTGCTAGATTCAGCTACATTTAAACTTCTATTGTAAGGCAATATTTTCGTGTTCTGATAGTCCCGTTGGAAACTTCTAGGGCTTGAAAACATGATCGTGTGGCATTAATCGCCGTGAGGCCCCATCCAGGGAAATTCGGCCGCCGAGTTGCAAGTCTTATTTCAGGTGACGCCACAATGGGAGACTTAAGTGTCGGTGATGATGGAATGATGACAAGGACATCACAATACCCAGTCCAGTTTTATGCTATTTAGCAGGTTCTTTGCCTCTCCTTTTTCTGAGGTTCATCGCTTCCTTCTTAAGGCTGCTGTACGTTGTACCGTCCATCACGTCATCCAGTATCTGAAATCTCTTCCTTCCTCGCTTCCTTTACCCTTCTACATAACGTTCTAAGACTTCTGAAAACACACTCAGTCCACGAGCGGAGAAAATCTCCAAACCCGCCGGGAATCGAACGCGGGCCCGTCGCATGGTAGACAAACACGTTACCACTCAACTGAGCAAGCGGGCTTTAAGACTTGTAGAGGGAAGTGATCAGAACCTATTCTCAATTGGAACCTATGTCCGGAAACGTACCTTTTCTGTGCTACAACCATTTGAACAAATTCTGGCAACTCGACAACTTAAAAAAAAGTAATTGATTAAGCGTGATCAAGTACATCACTTGTTTTATAGTTCCCCTCATTTAGTGTACTCGTTGACAGGTTTTCTTTAGAGTGCATCTGTGCAACCTCTTCCAATTTGAGTGTTCGACTCTTCCTTGGAACGCCGTAGTCGCGCCTGCTGACGGTGAAGATACCCGCTTTTCGAAGCCGTTTGACGTCATATGACATCAGTCGATCTGACGTAACCATCTCACACCATGGCTACCCTGTTGCATACCTACCTAGCAAAAATGTTTTCAAAAGGATGTATCTCGGAAACGTTACGTTTCCGGACAAGAGTTCCAGTTTCAAATATTATGTACTAGCTCCCATCTGCAAGTCTTAGCAGTTTATAACGGATAATGTCCAAACGCCTTCTATGAGGAAGGAAGGGAATGTCGTGTACTGCAACTGTCCACGAAATGAATGACCGTTTTTCCGGACGTTCTTCTGTTTCAACAGATAGCAAGTTTCGATTATGAATGGGGATGGAAACAAGTCCAGTGGCACCTAAACGGCTGTGCGAAAATGGATAGCGGTGACGTGAGGGAAACAAGACCAGCATTTACATGGTGTGGTTTAGTAACAGCTAAATATCGATGGTTTGAAGAGGATCTGAATCTAGCCCTCTGTAAAGTGATTCCGTTCCTTCACCACTGCACGAACTTTCTCGGTCCCTCCAACATTCCGCAAGACAGAAGGTTACGCGCCAAGCTGCATTACACGTTTCTTCTACCTTTAAGAACGAAAGTAGTGTGGTTCATTTCTAGAGTAAAGTCGACAACGACACTCACATGATATTTTAACCCAAACGTCTGTGTAAAACATATATCTGCTTTTAGATAAGAAACGAAGAAATATCGAGCAGTCCCAGGAGTTCGGTCCCGTAGCCATCATGTGCTGTATAACCAGTCAGAATTATCGCAGCTCGTACAGTTGCATGTTAATATCCTCCTTTGATGGAACGGAAAGAAAACGTCATACACGCCATAATGAAAAATATCCGCTGCTCAGCACGTAACAGTAATTTTCAGTACAGTAAGTAGACATCCGAAACAAAACATATTGTACATGGTGTGTAAAATATAGGAGACAAGCTGTGTACTCTCAGACTCTTAACAAAAATGTAATAATTACAGTTCTAAGAAGGCAGGTGCTGAAT
This sequence comes from Schistocerca cancellata, assembly GCF_023864275.1. NCBI lineage: Eukaryota > Metazoa > Arthropoda > Insecta > Orthoptera > Acrididae > Schistocerca > Schistocerca cancellata. Next base: position 406,760,964 of record NC_064626.1, on the reverse strand, counting down.
GATGTGAATTCACCGAACTGTCAGTTTAATACGTCAGGTATCCAAAGCACTGGCATGACTTATTGATAGAAGAATGGGAAATATGGTAAAAGCCGACTTCAGGCTACATCAGTTTGAGTTCCGGAGAAACGTAGTAACACGCAAGGTAATATTGAAGCTACGACTTATCTTAGTAGATAGGTTAAGAAAAGGCAAACCTAAGTATACTGCATTTATAGATTTAGAGAGAGATTTTGAATATGTTGGTTGGAAAACACGCTCTAATACTCAGAAGCTAGTAGGGATAGGGTAAATGGAGCTAAAAGTTACTTACAAGCAGTATAACAACCACTGGAGTTAAAGAGACAAGGACATGGAAGAGAAGTAGTGGTTGAGAAGGGAGTGATATAGGATTGTAGGGTATTCCTGGTGTTATTTAATCTGTATATTGAGCAAATAGTAAAGGCAACCAAGGACGAATTCGGAAAGAGAATTAAAGTTCAGGGAAATGAAATACTTTTGAAGTTTTATACGAAACTGTATATGTATAAGAGACAGTAAAGAGCTCGGCACAGTAGTTGAACGAAATGGATCCTCTTGAAAAGAAATTGTAAAATGCACGTCAACGAAAGTAAAGCAGGGGTAATGGGATGTACTCGGACGAAATCAGGTGACACTGAAGGAAGTAGATTAGAAAATGTGACAATACAAGCAGTAAATGAGTTTTGCTATCTGGGATGCAAAAGTAACGGAAATGGCTAAAGTAGAGAGGATACATAATGCAGATTAAACACAGAAGAAAAACATTTCTGAAAAATGAGGATTTGTTGACACCCAACATAAATCTACATGTTAGGAAATCTTTTCTGTAGGTATCTGCTTGGAGTGTAGTCTAGCACAGATGTCAAATGTAGATGATAATCATGTGAGACAAGAAGAGAATAGAAGCTTTTAAATTTGGTATTACAGGAGAGTGCTGAAGATTAGGTGTGTAGATTCAGTAACTAATGATTCGGCATTGAATCGAACCGGAGCCGACTTGACTTAAAGAAGTGATCGATTGATAGAACATATCCTAAGGCTTCAGGAAAAAATAGATGTAGTATTGGAGAGGGTGAGAGGATAAGAACTGCTCAGAGAGGCTAAGTATTCAATACGTTAAGCAGGTTTAAATAGATATAGAGTGTAATAATTATTTAGAGATCAAGAGTCTTGTACATAACAAAGTAGCATGGAGGGCTGCATTCAACCATTCTTCGAAGACAAAACCACAACAACAATAACAACATAGACGAAAGGTAACATTTCGTTTTTTACGCTACGTCGCTGTCATGTGCGATTCACTCGTGGAGGTGCAGCGGAGAACTTGCAATTTGAAGATGATGAAACAGTAGCTGGAATTGCTGTTGCGTAAATAAACGCGAAGTGCTTTCACGACCAGACTCCGAGATCAAAATATATCTAATCGAAAATGGATTGCCTGTAGTTTTCAGGTTGACTCCGTGTTCGTATACAACTGAATCGAATAGCGACATCAAAATGTGACGCTTCGCGCGCAGGACGAACCGGGAAGAGAGTGACAGTAACTCACGCGTTTAGTCGTCTGCGGCTTCCCATCCTTTTGTCACGCCGTGCCGGGACGGAAACCCGCAAGCACGCTGACTGATTTTACCATAAATCATTACGGGAAATACTCGCGGGAGCGCACACTTTCCATTTTGTTGTGTGCAAACACGCTGGCCACTTATCGACTGCGCGAGTAAAGCGGAAGAGAATGGACAGGCCCTCCGCCAACAGGTGTTACTGATGGCCACATACAAATTGTATAGACGCGCCCGACCCGCCGAATCGGCCGCCCGGCGAAAACAAGCCATGGCGCTGACGTGCGCGTGGGCGCGCTCAATATGGACACTAAATCTGGGGACGCGGTTTCGATTGTCTTGCGTTCTTCAGAGAGCGGCGCCGGCGCTTCGGCTTCGACCCGCCCGGAAAAGTAATAACTCTCTGTAAACGGTACAATACCTGGGGCAAATAAATTACGTGTAGCGGCGCGGCCCCGTATTAACTCGGCCGGCTGCGCGGCCAGTCTTGGCGTCGGCGCCGACCAATAAACCAATTTACGGAATGACGCGTCCCCGCGCTGTCGCCGCCACGCGGGTCCAGCCGCGTCCTCCAACTCCCGCTTCGTTCGCCTCCTCAGGGGAAAAACGCCTCCGCAGCGCCTCCCTGCCTTCCTGGCGGAATTTAGCTCTATTACCCTGTCATTCCCGCAGAAGGTGATACATATTCGTTGGTTCGCCGTCGTCGGAAAGCCCCTCCGAGACATATATTTCTCGGAATTACCGCGAAATCTTCCTGTTGGTGCGAAAATGGATGGAATGAAATAAATTTTACGTGGGTATTACAAAATGTTTGCTTCTTCCAGCTTGATTCGGTAGTAAAGTCAACTGTAGCAATGACAAAATATTTCTATATTCCGCAAGCTACATTAAAGTGTGTGGCGAACGGTGCTACTGGTACCACCACAGTTGCCTCCCCTTCCTGCTCCATTCGTGAATGGAACCTCGGAATAACGACTGCCGATCAATCTCGGTATGAGCTCTAGCGCCTGTGATTTTTTTTAGTGATAGTCACTTCACAATATATATCTATTCTCGGCGAATTCCTATAGTAAACTTCTCGGCGATATACATCGCCTCTCATGAAACGTCTGCCATTGCAGTTTGCTGATCATCTCCGTAACATTCTCGTGTTTTCTATACGATCCCGCAACGAAGTGTGCCACCCTTCGTTGAAATTTCTCTGTGTCCTCTATGCTTCAAGTGAAAGGTTCCAGACTGGAGAACTATAATCAAGAATCGGGTTGTAGCTCCATCACTATTCTTTGGTGTTACTGGATAACATAACAACACTGCCAAGTCTAATGCAAGAGGCCACTGAAGCAGGTCAGACCGGAGATGACCAAACATAGTTTCTTCAGGGACCACTGATATCACAGAAGCTGCCACTCCGATGTCGGCCAAGTACCACATCTCCAGACCAGCCAAGGGACCACCGTTGTAGTAGAAATGACACAGGAATTAGACAGAGCCACTGTGAAGTGGTGGGCTGATAACTTCATGCTCAAGCCATATGCTCTGTTGGAACTAGACGTTGGCAATCAATGCCTTGGCAAAACATGTACACACCAAGCCCATATAAACAACCCTAGTTTCTACATAGTAGCAACTGGTCCGGTAAGCTTCGAGAAGTGGTCGAAACTAATATATGACAACGTCATTCTACTGAACGTGATTCTTTATGCTCCCAACACAAGACTTGGTTTCCACTAACTGCAGGCGTACTACTGCCTCAGAGTCGGATGTCGCACTTCCCAGCCAGTGGGCCACCTCCTGACCTACTTCCAGTCACGGCTACCCTCCAACACTAGGCAGCCACTGTTCTACACTTGGAACGTGCAGCTGCCCAGCCACCTTCGCCCGTGTGGGCAAACCATCGCTGTCCGCCTCCATTTGCAAGGACAGGCATTAGTGCTGAATGCTGTTACCTTCTATATGGCCCACGCAACCCCGCGCACCTCCATTCGGCGTTCCCGCTGAGTCACTGCCGTCACCGCAGGTTGCTGAAGGTTGCAGGCCGCCCGCTTATCCCAGCGCCTCGCGTTGCCATCACAGAGCTTTGTTATTGTACTGCGTTCACTTATAAAATGCATGTTTAATCAATGATGTTTTCTGGACGACACATCTATGACCCGTCTTTTAGAGATATTTTTACAGTTGAAACTGTCAGCGATAATTTTTCACTAGTAGGGTAAACGAAAAGCAAATGATATCTTCGTCTATTATCTTACTCCACGTTAATTTTACTTACGGTCAAGATTAATCGGCAGTCCCTGCACCGTTATCAAGCCTCCAGAGGTTTCCTTGTATTTCGGCATAGTGTCTCTTAAAAAAATTTTGAATTTAACTTCCAAGTCAAAAGGTTTAAATTCATCTTTAGGACGACAAGAATAGTAAGGCTTACTGTAATAAATGTGACTGTCAACTGGATTTTTAATAATTTACGTTTATCGTAGCATTGAAACCAACCTATAATGAACAACATCATCTCGGCCATCTTAACCTTATGGATCTTCCGACGTTATACACTAAATCGGTTATACACTGCCTGACGAAATAAGTGAAGCACCAAAAAGACATGGCCGGATGTCAAAGTAACTTGGAACATATACATGCCGGGCGAGGTTTGTGAAAGATGTGAACGGCGTCTGATGTTGAGGGTCGGAGCAGGACACACAGGTGCTGCGTACTCGTGTGAGACAGTACAATCAGCACCTAACAGAGTTTGGAAGAGGGTAACTTTCGATCTCCATCTGTCCGGCTTGTCGAATCGTGTAATATCCAGATTTATGGGTCATTTAGATCTGACAGTGGCCCGATGTTGAACTGCACTGAAAAGTGAGACCAGACATCATTGTCGTCAAGATACAGTCAAACACGTCTGGCCACCACAGCGGAGGATCGCCTTACTATGTACCGAGGACGTGGTACACAGTCTTCTACGTGAGAAGAAGGAATCGATTTCCTTTAGCGTACTTTGTCATCCCTATCATTGGTCGAAGACGGAACTGCCGTCCCGTGCGTAGACTATGGTTAACACCACAACAAAACCGGTTGCCTTGTAGGGGTGCCGCGACCGGGAAGAATGTAATGCTAATGGATAGCGTTGTTTCTTGTTCTCCGATGAAGCACTTCCCCGGATGAGCATCGTTGTCGAGTATGGGAGCGACCTGGGAGAGATGCCATTCTTCCTATGTTTTGGAAAGGCACAGCGGTGTTACTCTTGTTGTCATAGTCTGGAAAGCCAACGCATATGACTTCAGGTCGGTAGGAAGTCATTCATGAAATTCAGACAGCACACTGATACATCATGGGCATCCTGCGGCCGTATGTATTACCTCTCAAGCGACAGTATCATTGCACCATTTTTCAACAGGACGTTGTTCGTCCACCTCTACGAACTATCTGTGTGATTTTGACGGATTCCCGTGACCAGGAGAGAGAGAGGATCCGAAACACAACCAGATGGAAAAGCCTGTGACAGAAATTATCTGAAAGCCAGAGTTGGGGTGATATGAAAATGTACATCGAACGTTAGCAGGTAAGGTAAATAAATGAGATAAGACAGAAAGATAAAGAATGGAATAACCACACGAAAGCGTAGAACAGAAGGGTAACCGGTTTATAAGCCTTGCGAGACTAAAACTAGATAACTAGATAGCCAGCACGGCAATACGCCACTTTCAGTAGTTCCATCAGCATCTATGAAAAACCCGCCCGAAGCAGAACGTTTTTTATTATTTATGACATGAATTTTTTAACACTTTCCGGTTTTTTTACGTTGGAGGAGGGGCTGAGGGTGAGAAGACGAGGACTGTAAAGTATGTACACAAGGTAATCACTTTATATCCATGTTTACACGAAGACAGAGGTTTAGCTATTGAGCAGAAATGTTTTTCATCCTTCTCACAGGACAAGCGATTTCTCTGTGAGCAGTGGAAATATGTGTGGGCTGAATACAGACATTCAGTTATTATATACTGACGAGCCAAAACATTATGACCACTTCCTTAATAGCTTGTTGGGCCGCCTTTGTAATGGAATACAGCATCGTCTCTGCGTGTGATCGATTCTACAGGTCGTCGTTAGATTTGTGTAGGTATGTAATTGCGGTAAATAATTGGCCGCTGATTTGAGCACTCTGTGATGACACCTGATAACGATGTAAATGGGTTCCATCGGATTCACATCAGGTGAATTAGGTGGCGAGAAATCTACGTGATTTCGCTATCACGCTCTTCAAATCACTGTAGCACGATTCTAGCTGCAATACACGGACAATTATACAGGGCTAGTCAAAAAGAAGGAACAGATTTCATACATTTAATGCTTCCAAACTACAGAAGCGAGAAATACAAAAAATGGTTCAAATGGCTCTAACCACTATGGGACTCAACATCTGAGGTCATCAGTCCCCTAGACTTAGAACTACTTAAACCTAACTAACCTAAGTTCATCACACACATTCATGCCCGAGGCAGGACTCGAACCTGCGACCGTAGGAGCAGCGCGGTTCCGGACTGAAGCGCCTAGAACCGCTCGGCCACAGCCGCCGGCTCCTATAAATACAGTTCCAATGTTCCTGGAAACATAAAAGCTAAAACTTTTATGCACTCAATGTGAGAACCATGTGTTCTCTAAGCATGTCCGACGTTAGCTGAATGACACAATTCCAGAACTTTGTATTGAGGGGCAGAAGATGAACTTCATCGCCGGTGGCCTGTGGCCTCCCTGGTCTCCAGACCTCACACCTTGTGACTTTTACCTGTGGGCTTGTGACTTTTATCTGTGGGATTACGTAGAAGACCGCGTTTTCAGGCCCCCCTCTATGCCAAGTCTGCGACATTGCATTGTTGAAGATCTGAATTCGACAACGAGAGACCAGCTGCTTCGTGTGTGGCAGGAACAGAGCCACCGTCTTCATGTTTGTAACACATCGTTTTCATTTTGAATGCATAAAAATTTGAACTTCTCTCTTTCAAGAAACGTTTGAATGTTGTTTCAATGTTTTGTAGTTTGCAAGCAATGAATGATTGAAATCTGGTCCTTCTTCTGAAATATGACATCGCAGTCAGCGAAGATATCAAGCATGAAGGGGTTAAGGTGTTTCGCAGCTGAAATGGTGTCTTTGATTGCTATCACAGGCCCCATGCAAGCGCAGGAGAATGTGTGTCATATTACAATACGGCTCTCACCAGCCTGTGTCCGTAGGGCGGTGCACGTTTCGAGCCGCCGTTAGCCTGGGTGACGGGGTTTGCCGACGCGGACATCGACCTGGTGGGAGAGCAAGAAACATTTTCCATCAGCCCAAGTAACACATTTCCATAGATCCACAGTTCAGTCTAACTAATCGCGTTCCCACTGAATCCTAACTGACGATGTTGCTGATTCGACATATGAGAGAGTCGGTGTCTTTTGCTGCAGAGACGAACGTTCAACAATACGCTCCGAAACACATGTGGTGCATGTGCCGGCACTGTGATTTTTCACCATTGATGGCTCAGCTCGCCATGTCTCCTACTTTGCAGATCAGCCTTCGAACCTCACGTTCTTTGAAGAATCGTGGACGTCGAACCCTTTGACACCTAGTGGTAGTTTCACTGCTCTTCTACCACTTTCACTAGACATTCACGACAATAGCACTAAACATTCGACCAGCTTCGCAGTTTTCGAGATACTCATTCACAGGCTTCGAGTAAGCATAATCTGCCTTGTGTCAGTATCGCTTACGGTAGTAGATTTGCCCATTTGCATCCTGCATCGTCGCTAGAATAATACCCCAGCAATCTTTGCTCCGCTTACGTACTTTCCTTACCGCTTCACTCTCCTGGAACGCCACCAGGTGGCATCGAACTTCGCCGTGGGAAGTCGTCATGGGGATTTGGCTTATCAGTGTATTCTTATAATGATTTTGAACTCTATAAACACTGTTGTCAATTTTGTAAAAGCTCCCACAAAATCTTTACTTAACAGACGCTTTCATAATACACTCCTGGAAATTGAAATAAGAACACCGTGAATTCATTGTCCCAGGAAGGGGAAACTTTATTGACACATTCCTGGGGTCAGATACATCACATGATCACACTGACAGAACCACAGGCACATAGACACAGGCAACAGAGCATGCACAATGTCGGCACTAGTACAGTGTATGTCCACCTTTCACAGCAATGCAGGCTGCTATTCTCCCATGGAGACGATCGTAGAGATGCTGGATGTAGTCCTGTGGAACGGCTTGCCATGCCATTTCCACCTGGCGCCTCAGTTGGACCAGCGTTCGTGCTGGACGTGCAGACCGCGTGAGACGACGCTTCATACAGTCCCAAACATGCTCAATGGGGGACAGATCCGGAGATCTTGCTGGCCAGGGTAGTTGACTTACACCTTCTAGAGCACGTTGGGTGGCACGGGATACATGCGGACGTGCATTGTCCTGTTGGAACAGCAAGTTCCCTTGCCGGTCTAGGAATGGTAGAACGATGGGTTCGATGACGGTTTGGATGTACCGTGCACTATTCAGTGTCCCCTCGACGATCACCAGTGGTGTACGGCCAGTGTAGGAGATCGCTCCCCACACCATGATGCCGGGTGTTGGCCCTGTGTGCCTCGGTCGTATGCAGTCCTGATTGTGGCGCTCACCTGCACGGCTCCAAACACGCATACGACCATCATTGGCTCCAAGGCAGAAGCGACTCTCATCGCTGAAGACGACACGTCTCCATTCGTCCCTCCATTCACGCCTGTCGCGACACCACTGGAGGCGGGCTGCACGATGTTGGGGCGTGAGCGGAAGACGGCCTAACGGTGTGCGGGACCGTAGCCCAGCTTCATGGAGACGGTTGCGAATGGTCCTCGCCGATACCGCAGGAGCAACAGTGTCCCTAATTTGCTGGGAAGTGGCGGTGCGGTCCCCTACGGCACTGCGTAGGATCCTACGGTCTTGGCGTGCATCCGTGCGTCGCTGCGGTCCGGTCCCAGGTCGACGGGCACGTGCACCTTCCGCCGACCACTGGCGACAACATCGATGTACTGTGGAGACATCACGCCCCACGTGTTGAGCAATTCGGCGGTACGTCCACCCGGCCTCCCGCATGCCCACTATACGCTCTCGCTCAAAGTCCGTCAACTGCACATACGGTTCACGTCCACGCTGTCGCGGCATGCTACCAGTCTTAAAGACTGCGATGGAGTTCCGTATGCCACGGCAACCTGGCTGACACTGACGGCGGCGGTGCACAAATGCTGCGCAGCTAGCGCCATTCGACGGCCAACACCGCGGTTCCTGGTGTGTCCGCCGTGCCGTGCGTGTGATCATTGCTTGTACAGCCCTCTCGCAGTGTGCGGAGCAAGTATGGTGGGTCTGACACACCGGTGTCAATGTGTTCTTTTTTCCATTTCCAGGAGTGTATATTAAAAATTAACCATTACATATCTTCGTTTCTCTGGATACTGTCATAATACATTAAATATTCCAACTGCTATTTTTCATCGTTGAAAATCAAGCACTTCCTTCGAACGAAGTATACTGTAGGGCCGCATTCCTTCTCATTTTTGACTGAACGGTTTGTCGGAAGGCGTTTCATCGATCAGAAATGCAAAGTAGCAATTTTCTGTAACAATAAACTACAATAAATTTTACAGCAAGAACACGACTATAGACAATATTACATGAGATTAACATCTATATTCGTAGATCTGTATTGGATTCAGACATTCGGTTTCATATGGTGAGCCACTAAAATATTATAAATATCGTACATAATTTGTGATGCCTATGTAATTACAATATCTACATCTACATCTACACCCATACTCCGCAAGCCACCAGACGGTGTGTGGGCGGAGGGCACCCTGAGTACCTCTATCGGTTCTCCCTTCTATTCCAGTCTCGTGTTGTTCGTGGAAAGAAGGATTGTCGGTATGCTTCAGTGTGGGCTCTAACCTCCCTGATTTTATCCTCATGGTGTCTTCGCGAGATATACATAGGAGGGAGCAACATACTGCTTGACTCTTCGGTGAAGGTATGTTCTCGAAACTTTAACGAAAGCCCGTACCGAGCTACTGAGCGTCTCTCCTGCAGAGTCTTCCACTGGAGTTTATCTATCATCTCCGTAACGCTTTCGCGATTACTAAATGATCCTGTAACGAAGCGCGCTGCTCTCCGTTGTATCCTCTCTATCTCTTCTATCAACCCTATCTGGCACGGATCCCACACCGCTGAGCAGCACTCAAGCAGTGGGCGAACAAACGTACTGTAACCTACTTCCTTTGTTTTCGGATTGCATTTCCTTGGGATTCTTCCAATGAATCTCAGTCTGGTATCTGCTTTACCAACGATCAACTTTATATGATCATTCAATTTTAAATCGCTCCTAATGCGTACTCCCTGATAATTTATGGAATTAACTGCTTCCAGTTGCTGACCTGCTATTTTGTAGCTAAATGATAAGGGATCTATCTTTCTATGTATTCGCAGCACATTACACTTGTCTACATTGAGACTGAATTGCCATTCCCTGCACCACGCGTCAATTCGCTGCGCTGCAGATCCTCCTGCATTTCAGTACAATTTTCCATTGTTACAACCTCTCGATACACCACAGCATCATCTGCAAAAAGCCTCAGTGAACTTCCGATGTTATCCACAAGGTCATTTATGTATATTGTGAATAGCAACGGTCCTATGACACTCCCCTGCGGCACACCTGAAATCATTCTTACTTCGGAAGACTTCTCTCCATTGAGAATGACATGCTGCGTTCTGTTATCTAGGAACTCTTCAATCCAATCACACAATTGGTCTGATAGTCCATATGCCCTCACTTTGTTCATTAAACGACTGTGGGGAACTGTATCTTGCGGAAGTCAAGAAACACGGCATTTACCTGTGAACCCGTGTCTATGGTCCTCTGAATCTCGTGGACGAATTGCGGGAGCTGTGTTTCACACGATCGTCTTTTTCGAAACCCATGCTGATTCCTATAGAGTAGATTTCTAGTCTCGCGTGAATACTCATATTAGGACCAATCTGTAAACTGGATAGGCACCTTAAATGGTGAATAACAATGAAATAATGGTCTCTTGAGTCAGGTATGAAGATAAGAGTTGGGAACATCTTTTTCATCTCTTTGTACTGTCAGTAATTTTCGTATAACTGATAGTGGTGAACGATGATAATAGGAAAAATCTATGACAGTTGCAACTCATGCATAAGATATCTGGTCCAGTTCCCATCCGATGGGTATAAATAGTGGGAGACCCTGTACTAGTTCCTGCCAAATGAATATTATTGCATACCAAATAGCATCCTCATGTGTAATCGGCATTGTAAAATGTCTAAATATGTATTAGACCCACGTTTTTCCTAAAGTTTGGTTTTACTGTTCATTAGTTGGATACCTAATTAAATGGAAAAAAGCATGTCTAACTTTTTATATGTAATGTTTGTCGAATTTCACTTTCCCGAGTAAATATTTATTTAGTTTGTAGAGGATGGTCTGTATCCCTAAATCTCATTCAGTTGGTTCCATTAGAGCCAAATATACGATTTTCTCCTTCTTCGTAGCTTCTTGGTACGGGTGATGTTACAGTGCAGGAAGTGTTAAGGAGACCTAAGGCTGTAGAATCCTGTGATCCTACTCAGTAGATGAATAGTTGTGGCTGTCTGTAGCAACAATAGTCGTAACTCTGTGTGGCGACAGAGCAGAATTTTTTTCGGGGACGACAGTTGAGAGAGTAGTAGAGAGCACAGCCTTTCTTGTGATGAAAGCAAATACTCAAAGAAATCTGCTGTGGAACATGACACCATACGAGTAGCTTCATTTCAGGGAATGATGAGTGGCTTCATAACTACTGTCTTTCTACCAAACTCCAAACATTGCATTTTTCTCTTCAGCGTAAGGAAAGACGCCGTTTTGGCGGCACTGTAAGTAAAGTAATATTTACCTCTATTCGTGGAGGAAACGACTTGAATATTGTAGCTTAGTAAATTTTATATTCATGTATTCATATAATCTGGCTCAATGAGACTTTGCATGCAGCAGGAACAATTAGTTTTTCTACACGATATATTTTTACGGGATTAGCACAACTATATTTAGACTCTTGCTAAAATGGTTTGACGAATGGTTTAGAGGCATGACGGAATACATATAGCGTAACTGAAAACATTGTTCAAGCAGAAGAAAACGACACCTTAGTTGGATTCGTAGAATTAGGGGGACAGTTAACTGCTAACTGACATGTGTGGAGATACGTGGAGAAGCACTGCAAACATAGAACTCCGGAAATATGGGAATATGACATCGAGATTATTTTCTACGATACAGAATCGTCACTGTGGATTATTGAAAGATATTATTTCTGTTTATATTAATTTGTTTACATGTACTGGCTCAGTGACACTTCACATATTCAGGGGCAGTTAGTTATTCTATATGAAGTGTTTTTACAGGTGTAGCACAACTAAATTTAGACGCTTGCTGATATTGTTTGGTACATAGTCTCGCAGCAAGAAGAACACATGCAGTGTAACGCAAAATATTGTGCAAACGAAAAAAAAAAACAGTTGTACTCTCTTTGTACACTACTGGCCATTAAAATTACTACACCACGAAGATGACGTGCTACAGACACGAAACTTGATCGTCCGGAAGAAGATGCAAATGATTAGTTTTTCACAGCATTCACACAAGGTTGGCGCCGGTGGCGACACCTACAACGTGCTGACATGAGGAAAGTTTCCAACCGATTTCTCATACACAAACAGCAGTTGACCGGTGTTGCCTGGTGAAACGTTGTTGTGATGCCTCGTGTAAGTAGGAGAAATGCGTACTATCACGTTTCCGACTTTGATAAAGGTCGGATGGTAGCCTGTCATGATTGCGGTTTATCGTATCGCGACATTGCTGCCCGCGTGGTCCAGATCCAATGACTGTTAGCACAATATGGAATCGGTGGGTTCAGGAGGGTAATACGGAACGACGTGGTGGAACCCAACGGCTTCGTATCACTAGCAGTCGAGATGACAGGCATCTTATCCGCTTGGCTGTAACGAATCGTGCAGCCACGTCTCGATCCTAGAGTCAACAGATGGAGACGTTTTGCAAGACAACAACCATCTGCACGAACAGTTCGACGACGTTTGCAGTAACATGGTCTATCAGCTCGGAGACCATGGCTGCGGTTACCCTTGACGCTGCATCACACACAGGAACGCCTGCGATGGTGTACTCAACGACGAGCCTGGGTGCACGAATGGCAAAACGTCATTTTTTCGGATGAATCCAGGTTCTGTTTACAGAATCGTGATGGTCACATCCGTGTTTGTCGACATTGCTGTGAACGCACATTGAAAGCGTGTATTCGTCATCGCCATACTGGCGTATCACTCGGCGTGATGGTATGGGTTGCCATTGGTTACACGTTTCAGTCACCTCTTGATCGCATTGACGGCACTTTGAACAGTGGACGTTACATTTCAGATGTGCTACGACCCGTTGCCGTACCCTCCATTCGATCCCTGCGAAAACCTACATTTCAGCAGGATAATGCACGACCGCATGTTGCAGGTCCTGTACGGGCCTTTCTGGATACAGAAAATGTTCGACTGCTGCCCTGGCCAGCACATTCTCCAGATCTCTCACCAATTGACAACGTTTCGCCAATGGTGGCCGAGCAACTGGTTCGTCACAATACGCCAGTCACTACTCTTGATGAACTGTGGTATCGCGTTGAAGCTGCATGGGCAGCTGTACCTGTACACGCCATCCAAGCTCTGTTTGACTCAATGCCCAGGCGTATCAAGGCCGTTATTACGGCCAGAGTTGGTTGTTCTGGGTACTGATTTCTCAGAATTTGTGCGCCCAAATTGCGTGAAAATGTAATCACATGTCAGTTCTAGTATAATATATTTGTCCAATGAATACCCGTTTATCATCTGCATTTCTTCTTGGTGTAGCAATTTTAATGTTCAGTAGTGTATGTACTGAATTTGAAGTAGGGGACAATTAACTATTTTCTGACATGTGTGGAAAACTGTGGAAGGGTGCTGCAGGCACAGAACTGAGGATATATGAGATTCGAATTCTATACTGCGGTACTGAATTGTATCACTACTCGATTACTGAGAGGTATCATTCGACTTTGCTTTGAAAATCGACCAAGTGAAGCCTTGTTACAGTCTTGTCGAAGCACAGACGACCAACCTATAGAAAAATGAATGATCAAGCATTTTATCGGAATAGTGGCCGAAATCGGTCTAGCATATACGATGAGAAACACCAGAGCTATGCCGCTAGATTGGGCAGTGTCATATAATACAGAGTTTCTGTCAGCTCAACGCACTGATCCGAACGCTGCAACAGCACGCAAGCTCCAAGTTGATGCTTACGTTACTACACAGTAGCTGCAAGTGGCCGCCAGCCAGAATGCACGACGTGTTGTGAGTTGCGCAACGAACCACCAGCGGACTGCAGCCACCGGCAGAGGGCGGCAGCGGCAACGGCAGCAGCCTACCAGGGGCTGGTGACGGTGCACGGGCGCCCGCCACAAGCCGGAGGGGAACATCGCCGAGTAACACTCGAGAAAGTTTAAAAAATAAAGGCAAAGAATGGTGGCCGTACACATCTTATTCAATGGTAGAGGTTTATTTCTTTTTCTTTTTAAGTCACCAGTCTTCTGACTGGTTTGATGTGACCCGCCACGAATTCTTCTGCAACCTCTTCATCTGAGAATAGCACTTGCAATTTTAGAACATGTGTTTTGCTCGAGTATCATGTCGTTTTTGGAAACTCAGAATCTACTGTGTAGGAATCAACATGGATTCCGGAAACAGCGATCGTGTGAGACCCAACTCGCTTTATTTGTTCATGAGACCCAGAAAATATTAGATACAGGCTCCCAGGTAGATGATATTTTTCTTGACTTCCGGAGGGCGTTCGATACAGTTCCGCACTGTCGCCTGATAAACAAAGTAAGAGCCTACGGAATATCAGACCAGCTGTGTGGCTGGATTGAAGAGTTTTTAGCAAACAGAACACAGCACGTTGTTATCAACGGAGAGACGTCTACAGACATTAAAGTAACGTCTGGCGTGCCACAGGGGAGTGTTATGGGACCATTGCTTTTCACAACATATATAAATGACCTAGTAGATAGTGTCGGAAGTTCCATGCGGCTTTTCGCGGATGATGCTGTAGTATACAGAGAAGTTGCAGCATTAGAAAATTGTAGCGAAATGCAGGAAGATCTGCAGCGGATAGGCACTTGGTGCAGGGAGTGGCAACTGACCCTTAACATAGACAAATGTAATGTATTGCGAATACATAGGAAGAAAGATCCTTTATTGTATGATTATATGATAGCGGAACAAACACTGGTAGCAGTTACTTCTGTAAAATATCTGGGAGTATGCGTGCGGAACGATTTGAAGTGGAATGATCATATAAAATTAATTGTTGGTAAGGCGGGTACCAGGTTGAGATTCATTGGGAGAGTCCTTAGAAAATTTAGTCCATCAACAAAGGAGGTGGATTACAAAACACTCGTTCGACCTATACTTGAGTATTGCTCATCATTGTGGGATCCGTACCAGATCGGGTTGACGGAGGAGATAGAGAAGATCCAAAGAAGAACGGCGCGTTTCGTCACAGGGTTATTTGGTAACCGTGATAGCGTTACGGAGATGTTTAACAAACTCAAGTGGCAGACTCTGCAAGAGAGGCGCTCTGCATCGCGGTGTAGCTAGCTCGCCAGGTTTCGAGAGGGTGCGTTTCTGGATGAGGTATCGAATATATTGCTTCCCCCTACTTATACCTCCCGAGGAGATCACGAATGTAAAATCAGAGAGATTAGAGCGCGCACAGAGGCTTTCAGACAGCCGTTCTTCCCGCGAACCATACGCGACTGGAACAGGAAAGGGAGGTAATGACAGTGGCACGTAAAGTGCCCTCTGCCACACACCGTTGGGTGGCTTGCGGAGTATAAATGTAGATGTAGATGTAGATGTAGATGCAACCTACGTACTCAATTATTTGCCGGATATATTCCAATCTCCGTCTTCCTCTACACTATTTTCCCTCTTCATCTCCCTCTAGTATCACGGAAGTTGTTCCTTGATGTCTTAACTGATGTATCAGCGTGCCCCTTCTGCTTGTCAATCCTTTCCGCACATTTCTTTCCTCTCCGATTCTGCGCAGAAACTCCTTATACTTTACTTAACGAATCCACCTGATTTTCAATATCCGTCTGTAGCATCACGTCTCAAATTCTTCGATTCTCTTCTGTTCCAGTTTCCCCAAGGTCCATGTTTCACTACCATACAATCATACATTGCGGTGCTCCAAACGTACATTCTCAGATATTTATTCATCAGTTTATGGTCTAAGTTAGATACTGGCCAGGAACGTCCTTTTTGCAAATGCTAGTCTGCTTTTGATGTCCTTCTTGCTTCGTCCGTCATTGGTTATTTTGCCGCCCAGCTAGCGGAACTCTTTAACTTCGTCTACTTCATGGCCACCAGCCACCAGCCCTGATGTTCAGTCTCTCGCTGTTTTCATTTCTGCTACTTCGCATTACTTCCGTCTTTCTTCGATTTGCTCCCAATCCATATTATAAATTCATTATAGAGTGCATTCCATTCAGGAGATCATTTAAATCTTCTTCACTTTTACTCAGGATAGCGAAGTCATCAGCGAATCGTGTCATTGATATCCTTTCACCTTGAATTTTAGTTCCACTCCTGAACCTTTCTTTTATTTCCTTCGTTGCTTCATCGATCTACAGATAGAACAGTAAGGGCGAAAGACTGCATCCCTGTCTTACACCCTTTTTAATCTGAGCGCTCCGTTCTTGGTCGTCCAATCTTATTATTCCGTCTTGGCTCTTGTACATATTGTGTATTACGCGTCTCTCATTATAGCTTACCGATATTTTTTTCTGGTTTTCGAACTTCTTGCACTATTTTAACTGTCGAATGTTTTTTCTAGGTCGATAAAGAATATGTTCAAATGGTTCAAATGGCTCTGAGCACTATGGGACTTAACATCTGAGGTCATCAGTCCCCTGAACTTAGAACTACTTAAACCTAACTAACCTAAGGACATCACATACATCCATGCCCGAGGCAGTATTCGAACCTGCGACCGTAGCGGTCGCGCGGTTCCAGACTGTAGCGCCTAGAACCGCTCAGTCACTCCGTCTGGCAAAGAATATGTCTTGATTTTTCTTTAGCCGTGCTTTCATTACCAAGCGCAAAGTCAGAATTGCATCTCTAGTGTGTTTACCTTACGTGAAGAGACACTGATCGTCATCTAACACATCCGCGATTTTCTTTTCCATTCTTCTGCATATTTTTTCTTGGCAGCAACTTGGGTACATGAGCTGTTAAGCTGATTGTGCGGTAATTCTCGCACTTGTCTGCTCTTGCAGTCTTCGGAATTATGTGGATGATATTTTTCCAAAAGTCAGATGGTATGTCGCCAGACTCGTACGTTTTACACACCAATGTGACTACCCGTTTTGTTGCCACTTCCGACACCGATATTATGAATGCTGATTGAATGTTATCTACCTCCTCTGCCTTCCTTGATCTTAAGTCCTGCAAAGCTTTCTTAAACGCTAATACTGGATCTTCTGTCTCTTCTAAATCCACACCTATTTCTTCTATCGCATCAGGCAATCTTCCGCCTCATAGAGGCATTCAGTGTACTCTTTCCACCTATCCGTCCTCTCCTCTGCATTTAACAGTGAAATTCTCCTACACTCATGATGTTACCAACCTTGCTTTTAATTTCACCTTAGGTCGTTCTGGCGTTTCTATATGCTGAGTCAGTCCTTCCGATAATTATTTCTTTTTCGATTTCTACACATTTTTCATGCAACCATTTCGTCTTACCTTCCTTGGACTTCCTGTTCATTTCATTCTTCAGCGACTTGTATTTCTGTATTCCTGAATTTCACTGAACGTTTTGTGCTTCCTTCTCTCATCGATCAACTGAAGTATTTCTTCTGTTACCCATGGTTCTATTCGCAGTTACCTTCTTTGCTCCTACGTTTTTCTTTCCTACTTCTGTGATTGCCCTTTTTAGAGATATTAGTTTTACTGATAGAAAATAAATGTGTTTATGTTAAACGTTGCATTGCAGCGCGCACAGCTGTACCGCTATTATCACATTCAAGACAATCGACTTCCGTCTAGCATCAGAACATCTTCGGAGCTCAAAAGCATCTCGGGTCTCGAAAGCAACTCAGCTACGCATTCTCGCAGGTCCAGTAGCAATTACAGCTTATAGAGCGTTCCATTACTGTTATTCGCTGGCTGTGCATAACCTTTGTGTCTTTTAGCATCGCCGGCCGGAGTGGTCGAGCGGTTAAAGGCGCTGCAGTCTGGAACCGCACGACCGCTACGGTCGCCGGTTCGAATCCTGCCTCGGGCATGAATGTGTGTGATGTCCTTAGGTTAGTTAGGTTTAAGTAGTTCTAAGTTCTAGGGGACTTATGACCACAGCAGTTGAGTCCCATAGTGCTCAGAGCCATTTGAACCATTTTTCTTTTAGCATCAGAGGCGATGGTGTGCACCCTGTTATCACGTTTGGAACGTCCAAAATATTAAAAATACCCCATACCCCTGGTCTAGCCCCCTCTCGCCCCACACCCCTACAAACCATCAAATCGGCGCCCTTGGATCTTACCTCGTATATACTTGGTATTGAAACTGTGAAAATGCATATCTGATTTGCACTTGAGATGGTTCGATGATGGACCGAAATTAAGTCTTTAATAAAAAATAGTAGTACAGCTGTGTATTTTGTAAAGCAGTTACAGTTTCTAAAAACTGTTCATCACAGGCCACGGTTTTTCGGCAGATATTTGCAATTTCCTTTTTGAAACGTATATCTCTTGCCAGCCCATACAAATTCTGCCCATCACGTCTTCCTGACCAATCCACCCCACGTGGAATTTAACGTGCCCATTGGATGGAGCGCTTTCACGTTAGACTATTGCATTATCCTTTTTATCGATATGTATTAACAGGGACATTAAAACACTAGAAATGACCAGCACTCCAGCAATGACTGGGCCAGGCCGATGCTGTTGCTGGCAGAGTACTGGCTATTCCTAGTGTTTTACTGTCCCTGTTAATACATATCGATAAAAAGGATAATGCACTAGTCTCACCTAGGAGCGCTACGTCGAATGGGCATGTAAAATTCCACTTTAGAAATCATTTTGTGTGTAATGGCAAGTAAATCGGCGCTTTCCGTAGCATTGCAGATGTTTTTGTTGCTGACTGAGTACGGTGTACTGAACTACTTTACATGAGTATTTATGTCATCTGCAGACTAATAATTATAGCTGTTACACGTTATTGAAGCGGTTAATATCTGCTATATGGACAAAGGAAAATATTCCTAAAGAATGGAATGGCGCAATTATAAGTCCCATCTTCAGAATGGAGATGCCACACAAGTATGCAACTACCGCGGGATTTCACTACTTGAGACTTGCTACAAAGTATTTACAATGCTGCTCCTGAACCGCTCGAAAACATTGGCTGAAATACGCCCTTAACAATGTCGCTTCATCTCTGGAATCTTGATAACATATTTACCTTGAGGCAACTAACAGAACAAATGGTTCAGATGGCTCTGAGCACTATGGGACTTAACATCTGAGGTCATCAGTCCCCTAGAACGTAGAACTACTTAAACCTAACTAACCTAAGGACATCACACACATCCATGCCCGAGGCAGAATTCGAACCTGCGACCGTAGCAGTCACACGGTTCCGGAATGAAGCGCCTAGAACCACTCGGCCACAACGGCCGACAACTAACAGAACGGGTTTACGACTCTGATCGGGAACTACATCTCATCTTCATTGATTTTAGACAAGCGTGTGACAGCATTGACCGCTCCATGTTATGGAAAACGTTAGAACTCGACATTCCACCTAAATACATCCAAGTAATAGCAGCTTGACGATTCGAATCAACTTGCCAAGTAAGGTTCGGCAGTCAACCATCATCACCGTTCGGTATTCAAAATGGACTGCGACAAGAAGATCCATTGACGCCAACACTATTGCTAAAATTAAGCCGCGCCGCGCGGGGTAGCCGCTCGGTCTAGGGCGCCTTGCACGGACGCGCGGCTTCCCCCGTCGGAGGTTCGAGTCCTCCCTCGGGCATGGGTATGTGTGTTGTCCTTTGCGTAAGTTAGTTTAAGTTGGATTAATTAGTGTATAAGCTTAGGAACCGATGACCTCAGCAGTTTGGTCCCTTAAAAAACACGAATAAAAAGATAAAAAAAGGATTAAGCCGCGACACTGGTCGAAGCAGAGAAATGGAGATGGTGGGAACAGACACAATCCTGACATTTGCTGACGATGTGATCCTTGGCGACAGCCAGGAGCATGTAAGTTCTGACACTTCACGACTTGAGAATGAAATTTTCAGTCTGCAGCGGAGTGGGCGCTGATATGAAACTTCCTGGCAGATTAAGACTGTGTGCCAGACCATAAAAAGGCAAAAGTCCCGAGTTCGAGTCTCGTTCCGGCAAACAGCTTTAACCTGCCAGGAGGTTTCACTTCTCGATTCCTCTGCAACGCGAAGCAGGTAGGGCTGGTAGTGAACGAGAGTAAAATAAAATATCTCGTTGTCTCGTGAGATCAAGATCCTCCCCCCCTCCATTACTGTTGATGGGCATGCCTTAGAACGAGTAAGAGAACTCAAATACCTGGGATCCATACTGACCAATTAAAGTGAAGTGATGAAAGAGAAGCAGCAACGAATAACAAACGCTGGACAATTTGTTCAAATCCCGGCTGATATAGCTAAACAACAAGATACGCCTGCACATGACATTAGCACGGCCGGTACTTTTATACCTGGGCTACTTCATCAACAACTGAAGAAGCAATTTGTGCGTTCGAGAGGAAGGTACTTCGAAAGACATATGGACCCGTCTACAATAACATGTAAGGTAAATGAGAACAAAGAACAAAAGAAGACCTTTACCAGTGGTATGGAAAGCCACACATCTGCCAAATATGGGGCAAAATAGGCTACCGAGGTTTAGCCACAGCTTCTGAACCAGTGGATCCCTCCCTCGCCGTATTCTCCTTCCCCAGCCTGGTGGGAGACGTGCAAGTGGACGACCGAGGATGCAATGGAATGATCCGATACTGGCAGTACTCAAACAAGTGGAGCCGACAGCGGTAGAAGATGAGTCTGGGGACCGACAGCGATGGAGCGACGTCTGCAATAAATGTCTCCTATACGGGTGCTTCTTATTTTTCGTTTTGTAATGTGGACCTTTGCAAACTTTGATAATGTGCAGTTTGACATATTCTGTTATATTGTGGTTTGTCTGCCGTAAACCTTAAAGGCCCGTAAATACAATAAATGATGAATATGATTACAAGTTGTACGTATTTAGATTTAGTAATACCACAGTACATGTGGCATGAGCAAGTCATTAATGCTTATTTTTCCTTGGGTACGAGGTCAGATATTGAAGTGTGGAAGCATAGTTAGTCTATACTGACAGTCGTAGTTTACATAGTAGTGGAGTTACGACAGCGTAGAGAATATCATGTCGCAACATTTTTGACGTATTTGTAGTAAGACTGTTAGACATAGGGAAAAAACAATCAATACATTGATGTGTGCACACATTAAGGTACCACATACAAAAATACCTGCACTTGCACCCTTATACCCTGTATATTTATTTTTCAAGACAGTCCCGATTATAGCTGAGCGAACATTCTAGGTCTTCTTATTTGCATTCAGTGAACAAACGGTGGTTTAAACTAGTTAGACTCTTAAAAGAATGTTAGCTAGGATGAGGATAACGGCTTCCTCATGATAATAATTTTGGTAGACACACCAAACCAACAGAAGACATATTTCTACTGTGATAACCATAGTTACACAGCACACTCCAGGATGGCTATAATAATGTCAGATTCACAAATGAATGCTAAGCGTCTTCCATTCTGTTGCAGAAATGAGACGTTTCTGTCAACTGAAGGTGTAGACTTGACAAACAGTTTTCTGGAACCATAAACATGAAGCATTTTCCTACTTAAATGGAACAAGTTGATGATAAGAATACGTGAAACACGGAACTTGAGACGTTTGGAATTCAATGTGAGAACAGAGTGCAGACAAATAAAGTAAGTGGAAACATCACTGAACATTGAGGATTTTCATCGAATGTCCCAAAAAATATGTTTGCCAAGAACCATCTCCAGAAAACAGATTCGTACACCATGCATAAAAACAAGAAAGCTTATGCACCAGATGGTACTAATGTGGAACTGATAAAATACTCTGCTCCCTTCTCGATTCTGGATTATTACATTTATTTCATCAATTGTGACACTGGTGTAAAATTCCAAACCCTTGGAAAATACCGGAAGTGATATTAATGTTGCAGAAAGTTCAAAGAAACAATTGTGAAAATCATAGAGGAATTAGTCTCCTCAACTCAGTCTATAAAATATTTGCAAAAATAATCGATAATCGTTTAGAACCATAACAGGGACACCTCTATTACAAGAACAATATGGATTCCGGAAAAAAAGTTTATGCAGTGATAATGCATTTCCCAAAAAAAGAATTTTAGGGAAATGACGAGAATTCAGTTTAGAAACACATATAGTTTTTATTGATAAAAAAAAATTGTCGGATTGAACAGAAAGAAGTATGGAACATAATGCTTGGAGCTGGATTTCATAGACATCTTGCTGCAGACATAAAAAGCTCATAATTCCACACAAAAAGAGTAATAAAACTCGGTAATAGTGAAACTGAAGAAATCACTGCCGATAAGATACTCAAATTTGTAGCCTGTCACCAACCTTAATTAATATCTATATAAATGGTTTAATTAGAAACTACAGACAGGAGGCTAGTCCAGGTACACAGATTAATAGAAATAAATATGTTAATATTCGTATGTAAGCAGATGATGTTACCATTTTGGAAGAAAGTGAAAATGAGCAACAAAAAGCAGAAAAGAGAATATAACCTGCGAATGTCAAAGCTTAGGATAGGAAAAATCCCACACAACTCAAAAATGAAAATATATGATACACCACTTGAGTAGGTTTCTAACTTAAATTTTTTCAGATGTGACGTAATTTATGACTGAACGAGGATGTGGAAATAAAATTAACAGGTGTCAAAAAGTATGGAGAATGATAAACCAAATAATCCAGAACAAAATACAGAAAGAAACAACATTAAAATTTTATAAAACCATGGCTGCATCCATACTGTTATGTGGAAGTGAGAGATGGAGCCCAAAATAACGCGATAAAAACAAACTATAAGCAGGAAAACAAAATTTCTTATGAAAGTGAGAAGTGTTACCAGGAAAGACCGTATAAGGAATGATGATATATTAATGAAAAGACTGAACACAATAAAACATTTTGGAAACATCATCCACGATGAGTTGGTGCAGAGAAAATCCCACATTTGGCCATGCTATAGCAGCCAAGGGCTGCAAGGATCATGGGGACACCCAGAATGAAGTGGCAGTGAAAAGTGAAGACGGGACATGCACAAGTGCCCAAGCCTTCAAGTGCAGAAGAAAACGAAGATCATGCGGAGATGCGTGACGGTCTTTATAACCTTGTATCAAGGTCAACAACAGAGAGGATCACTGCAGGCAAAGACTAGGAATGTGCTACGCACAGCAGATAACTGTTGGCAAGCGTAGTTGTGTGGAGGATATCAGCTAACTGGAAAGAAATGGAAGAACATACACAGGCAACAACAAGTGGGTGACGATACGAAGTATCACTCACTATCGTCAGATGTTTTATACAACCAAATTTTATACATAGTAATTTCTCTCTTCGAAAAATAAAAAAAAGAACTGGAATATCAGACTGTAGGTGTTCTGCCAATTTTGACCACGTGATTCTAAACAGGAGAAGACAGTCTCTGACTTAGTGGAATTGTACATAGTGGTCAACATTGCTTCCCACCTATCTCGCCATTCCAGTGGTAACGAGATAACAGATGAGATACAGAACGAAATGTAAACATTCTGCCAGTATAGCAGCCACTCTTGTCAGCCAGTAGCAACATGTGAGATTCAAGTATTAATGTGACTCCCAGGCGGTCCCGTGCACGTTGCGTAGGATTCAAATGATAGCAGCACACTGCCCGAGACTTTCGATTAATACCCTTACAACGTATTTTTTTGTCCATTGTCTGAATTCCAGGAGGACGAAACTGTTTTCATTGAGCAGAAAAAAATCCCATTGGCAACAACCTCACAGTAATAGCTTCGAAGTGGCAATCATCTCGCTCCTCGAATGTCCGTTACACAACGCATTGAGATTCCATTCGATATGCCACAAAGGCACTGTTCTAAGCATCGCCCTCAAATACTAAACTGAGATAACAAGGAAATGCACCTAGACGAAGACTACCCCATAAAACGCTTCATCTCAATTTGCGTAATAAACTGTGACTTGTTGCTGCCTGTAAGGCTTGCAGTGGCTGATAATATTTATGAGAACGTAATTGATTGCGTACAGTTCAAACGTACATTTCTAGTGTGACAACAGTAAGTAAATGTAAAAGATGGTGTACCAGCAACGAATGACGCTCAACACACATCCGGTACGTATTTATTGATATAACGTACTTATGACAGTCGGGTCCACGACCAATCAGTTTTTTTTAATTGATTTAACGGCACAGAAAAATTACCTGTACGTTATGATTTAAATATTACAACAAAATGAAACTGATTGTAAGTAAGTAGGTAAGACATTGATCGTATGTCACACATAGTCTTTCCGCCTTTCAGGTGTGGTTTTATGACAAGGCCGCCTGTTTTTTCAGTGTCTGGCAATGTCATTTTGTTGGATCTGAAGGGTAGCGGTTGTAGATAATTGCGTCGGGCGTATTTTAACAGCATTTCAGGATTGGTTGCTTGTCTCTCTGTCAGGGGCATGCACACAGCAGAGGACTAGACGTCGCCTGTATCAAGTATGTTCATGACTGTTCATGACTTCTCAGAAGTGGTGCCCATAAAACAGGTTCCAAAAAAAGAATTTTCTCTGTTTTACAGTGATGCGCAGGAAACTCCGCAGCTGATTATATGGTGTGAATGACCAGCTTGTACTTTATTGCTACCGACTATCGTTATAAAATTTCGCTGCATCAAGCTACTCACAACACCAACAGCAAAATTGTCCCCATAATAATTCTTGTGTTCTTCGGCGAAGTTTCACCAAGCCCATTACATTAGTCCTCATTGCGATCAGCTTGTAACTGTCGTAGTTACAGGCTTTTGCTACCACTTCATTTGTCTGGGCGATATCTCAATAAATCGCCACGGACAGTTATCCCTCATGTCCTCTGTTCCCACTTGACAAGCATCTGTTCTGCTCACCTGTCCGTGTATCTGAGATCCATGAGAACGTCTCCTGCGACTTAATGCAGAGACGCTGGTTGCCTGTCTTTCTCCTGAGCCTGCCATAGTCAAGAGTGATTACGCGGTCCACCTTCTATTCACAAGGACTTCGAACAACAAATAGCAAACTATTGTGGCAGTAGTACGACATTCACGACCTTTCTCTAATCTTCTAGGAATACTTCCCAGTGTTCCTAAACGAGACCAAGCAGTGAATATCTTGTTTTCGGACTCTCGAGTGACACATGACACTTCACACTGTGGCTAATCATCTTCTGATCAAGTAGTTGTAAGAAACGAGACATACACGTATTTTGACTTTCCATCGTAATGGGGCGGGGGAACTCAGCTGTGTGACGATTTTTAATTATAAATAAATTAGCATCTTGCTGCAAGAACGGTTTTTAAGATCTCGAATGTATTATCGATACCCATCTTCAGATACACCTTGATATAGAAATCTAATCGATATTACGTTTCATTTTTCCGGGATTACAGCTAGCTGTTACCAACGATCAGAAGCCGTGTGAGACCCGCGTCCACATTGCCACGTAAAGCGAGACCACTAGATACTCTATCTGCAGTTCATGTAGTAACACTGACACACCGGGCATGACGTTTTAGTTTATTAGTTTTATATTAATAAAGCTGTTCGCAACACAAGTTTCAACCAATGTTTACTTGTACCACTGAGTGTACCTGAAAAAATATATGATTGTAGGACACATAGTTCAGGAGATATGACGCCATAAACGCCGAGATGTGTGAAAACTATCGTCTAATGTGGGCACAACGAAACATCGAAAACAGTCCATTTACTACACACACCAAAAAACGTTTTGCATCACCCCATTTCTCAGAACTCCTGAAGACAGACGTTAACTGTGGATACTGTATCACACACACATTGCCTTTGACTGTTCAGAGATGTCACTAAAACCACCCAAAGATGTAAACAACCATGCATGAGTAGCACCTATTAGATGGAGGAGGTCCGACAACCGATCAGTTCCAGTCATTCCACCAGGAAGGACGTACACGGCTCGTGTTGTCTGTAGTTCAACCATGCCTAGACGGTCAATACCACTGTTGGATCGCGTCTGCATAGTTACTTTTTCCCAGGAAGGGATCTCAACAGGGGAAATGTCCAGGCACCTCAGAGTGAGCCAAAGAGACGTTTTTCGGACGTGGAGGAGGTACAGAGAGACAGGAACTGTCGATGACATGCCTCGCTCAGTCCATCCAAGGGCTACGACAGCAGTGGATAACCGCTACAGTGGATGACCGCTACCTAGGGATTATGGCTCGGAGGAACCATGACAGTAACGCCACCATGTTGAGTTCTGCTTTTCGTTTCAAACACAGGAAGTCGTGATACGACTCAAACTGTGCGCAATAGGCTGCATGATGCGCAACTTCACTCCCGACGTCCATGACGATGTCCATCTTTGCAACCACGACACCATGCAGCGCGGTACAGAGGGACCCAACAACATGCCGAATGAACCACTCAGGATAGGCATCACGTTCTCTTCACCGATGAGTGTCGCATTTGCCTTCAACCCGGTCAGGCTGAACGCCTTAAACACACTGTCCAGTGACTTCAGCAAGGTGGAGGTTCCCTACTGTTTTGGGGTCGCATTGTGTGGGACCGACGTACGCCGCTGCTAGTTATCGAAGGTGCAGTAACGGATGTACGATACATGAATGCCATCCTCCGATCGATAGTGCAACCATATCGGCAACATATTGGCGAGGCATTCGTCTGCGTGTTCGACAGTTCGAGCCTCACCGTGCACATCTTCTGAATGACGTCGTTCAGGATATTAACTTCGCTCGACTAGAGTGGCCAGCATGTTCTCAAGACATGAACTCTATCGAACATGCCTGGGATGGATTGAAAAAGGGCTGTTTATTGACGACGAGACCAACCAACCACTCTGAGGGATCTTCGCCGAATCGCTGTTGAGGAGTGGGACAGTCTGCACCAAAAGTACCTTGATGAACTTGTGGATAGTATGCCACGACGAATACAGGCATGTATCAATGTAAGAGGACGTGCTACTGGGCATTGGAGGTACCGGTGTGTACAGCAATCTGGACCACCACCTCTGAAGGTCTCGCTATATGAAGGGGACAACATGCAATGTGTGGTTTTCATGAGTAATAAATTAAGGCGGAAGTAATGTTTATGTTGATCTCTATTCCAATTTCCTTTAGAGGTTCCGGAACGTTCGGAGCCAATGTGATGCAACACTTTTTCCGATGTTTGTATATGGAAAGAAATACTGTCGATGTACAGAGGATGTGATAATACTGAGATAGGGAAGTGGGAGGAGAAGATGAACAGACAGAGAGGGGGAAGGAAAATCTGATCACAGATATGGGAGAGGAGGAAGCCGACAGTGAGAGGGGGAGAGAGAATTGTGGAGAGAAAAGGAAAATGAATGTGGAAGTGAGAGGGGGGAGGGGTGGAGACAGACAAAGATAGGGGGAGGATGAGATAGAAAGAGAGGGCTCAGTGTGAGGCTACAGAGACCTCGAAGCTGAGCCTGGTTGGCAGTGGATGGTGCTGGCGAGCACCCAAATGGCTTGTTGGGTAGTACAGTTTCATTTCGTCGCCCAAACAATCAGATAGCAGGTTGACTGGCTTCGCAGGTGATCCTATCAGGATGATGGCAGAGCGACAGTCACTTCACCGCCGAGGCCGAAAATTATGACGGTTGGTTCGACAAACGCGCAGCCTGGTCGAATGATCAGTAATCGTTCTCACCATTGGTGTTATGGCTGCAAAAGTCATGTGTGGGTTGCGCCAAACTGTCCGTGGTTACCACAACCGACTGGGTACTGATTGGCTGGTAGACGGCGACTTCCAGTGTGCGCCATGGCGCAATACCGGGTCAGTGTATTGTTCTTAATGGCCCGTTTTATGTCAAGCTCGTGGTGTACCATAAGCGTAAATCTATTGAACAGATTACATTGTAGGTTGCTTCTTATAGGCACGGATCTATGGTTTGATTCTGGGGACAGCAGTTTTTATTGTCTCTGCACCCTCTCCTTCATATGTGTCATATAAGCACACTCATGTTGAATATGTTACAAATGCTTAAGTTTTTAATAATGAAAAAGTAAAATACATGTTCTGTTTTTATATAATCATAGTGATTTGCTTACGTAACTAATAGTTACAGTGCTTTTGTTTATGTAAGTGTCATGGCCTCTAAAAGGCCGTACCCTTTGGATGTGCACCTGCCACCTTATCCAAAACCTTTCGCCATTCAAGAGGAGATGAAAGCTTTATGTGCTGTCATTAGTATAGGTTCAGTCTCAGTGAAACTGAACTATTTTCCTTCTCGCACCAGGAAATCAGAATCTCTGTAACATTGTAAGCTAACTATGCTTTATTGATCCCTTCCTAATTATTTCTAACTTTTGTATCATCTACCGATATCCTTTCATTTCTTGCTCTTCCCCTTACCACACCTTCTGATTCCTACTGTACTATTGTCACAGGTTTCTGTCAGATGTAGTTACTCACATCCAACAAGAACATATTGATAAAATTCCTTAATACAGTTTTAAAATGAGCGAAATTTCATAAATTCCTGTATTAGTTAATAAACATATTGTTTATAAGTTTATTATATTGTTTATATGTTTATATATTTCTCAAGTACTTGTTGCAGTTAGAGGTTGATGCAGCCCTTTGCCATCAGCTACGAGTCGTGTGGGCCATCCGCCAACGTCATTCTCGAAGTGGGCACGGTAGTAGTGCTGCCGCCAGTAGTTGACCGTGTTGCTACGTGATGTTGCACGATACAGCCTTTCCATAGCCGAATAAGTAATGTGAGTTTACTATCTGTCATAACACCTTCAGGCCACAGGGAGTGTAATGCTCCCAACTCAGGCATCATACCTATGCTATCGTGCATTTCACCATCACAGTATCTCTGTTAGTCGCTGGTCTAATGTACATCTAAGCTACTCGAACCTCATCGAGCAGTGTCACCAACCATGTGAAGCCCCAGACCTATGAGCCTTTGGCTAGCTTTGATCTCCAAAGGTTAATCCACCCAGTGGATGCCATCGTCTGACACTGCAGGCGGCCTTCTATGGTCCTGCCCTTCTACATGGTATCACAGAGTGCCAATGCTACTCAACCGCTGCCTGGCTTGACCAAAGTGACTTGCAACAGTAAAGCCAGAGCCTACAGCCCACTTACTGTAGGGGCGACACTCGGTGCCGATTAACCACGACCAGGCGGTACTGTCTAATTACTCACAGAAGTACTGGGTGATCAAAAAGTCAGTATAAATTTGAAAACTGAATAAATCACGGAATAATGTAGATAGAGAGGTACAAATTGACACACACGATTCGAATGACATGGGGATTTTTTAGAACAAAAAATACAAAAGTTCAAAAAACGTCCGACAGATGACGCTGGACAGCAAAACTGCTACCGTGAAGGGTGAGAGGTACGCCGATATGTTACAGAATCGCATCATCCCCAGCCTGGCTGATAAACACCTGCTGGAACATACGACGTATATGCAGGATGGCGCTCCATCCCACATTGCTAGACTAATACATCAAGTATTAGTCAGCACTCCTACTGGGTAAGCATTCCTGCCTCTACACGTGTCACAACTACCCCCCCCCCCTCCCCCCCCCCCCCCACACACACCACATAAGCAAGAACCAGCTAGCCCATAACATATTACACAAATTGTATGGCTGCTATGTTGAAGAGACGAAACATTTTTTACATAAGATGAAGCTTATCAGTGCTGTTGCTGTATAGTCCCGAGTTGGCACATCATAAATTCTTCATTTGTTGTTGGACAGTTGATTATTAGAAGAAGCAAAATGAGGAATCAAAATAATGCATTAAATGTTTTAATTGTTAAAATAGCACCTGATACTGAATTTATTACAACATATATGTCCTAAATCTAGCAAAAATTGTATTCAGACACACAGCATATGGTAAAATGTGAGATTAACATTGAATGCAAGCAGCATTTTTTCTTGTCTGGAAAGAATGGCACTCCCATTTCTTCAAGGAAACAAATTCCACACAGGGCAACGTTGTCAGTAACTGTCGTAGTCCTAGCAGTTCAAATGACAATCCACGTGATGCTATAGCACTAACAACATTGACAGCTTCTTGAAGTTTAATATTAGCTGCATGCCTTACTGTAATTAGTACATCTTTGTTCTGACTTAAATATCTATAAAATATTTTTTCATGAAATCCGCTCCACAAGTGGCTTTTATGGCTCCATCCAGGACAAGCCACTAAGTTTTGCACAGGTCTTTGATACGTTTATGGATGCGACTGTGATCGTGGACCCTAAGTTCTCATGGACCAATACATGCAACATGACAGGTAAAATCCCACAGTAATTATTTTGTAAACTTATCACATCGTTTTCTTGAAACTGAACTTCCTTCTTCTTATTCTTAGGCAAAGCAAAAGTTGTATTCATGGTTTAAGAATTCTTATATATACTCCGAAATCCAAGAAGTCAACACCCTCTGCGGCAGATAGTTGATACTCACCTGATGCATACATTGTCCCATGTGATAAGATGAATCACAGTCGTGCATAACTTGAACTGTATCTACTGAAGAGACTGGAATTAAAATACGTACAGGCCAACCTTACAAGAAGTCTGTGGGAGAGAGCCAGTCAATAAAGATTGTCGACAACATTCACCTGTGTAAAACTTGTTTCCTTGAAGAGATAGGAGTGCTATTCCTTCTATGCATATGTATTTCTGTTTGCATTGAATGTGTACCTTGCATTTCGTTATATGCAGTATGTTGGAAACCTACTGTAGCTACAGGAAGGAGATTTTGTCGAACAAATTCAGTGTCAACAAATATTTTTCGCATATAAGATATCTGACTGCATTATTTTCCTTAGCCATTTTGCCTCTTCTAATGATGTCTTGAGTCCGGCAACAACTGAAAAATTTATGAACTGTTGTTTCTCACTATCTGATATTGAAACAGCTGAATCATTGAGTTTATATCCAAGCAAAATATGTTAAGCCTCTTTGTCATAGCATCAACTGGACAGTAAAGTCTCTCTGACAATGCAAATCTATTAACTGCTAAGAGTCTCTCTCCAAAAGCTGAATTAGTCTCATAGTACATATTGATGACGAAATAAAGCACACTGAAACTTGGACAAATATTATTTATTATTATATAATTTTTTCATAGAACTTTTATTCATTTTAGTAGACATTCCTGTTGTTTGTTAACTATGGAAAAGAAATTATTATTATTATTATTGCGAAAGAAATGTCTTTCTCTTTTTCTACAATAACACTATTCATCACTCTACAATATTTGGTGAATAATTGTTTTTACATGCTTCAAACTGGAACTCTAATAGATTTAGGTATGCCATCTGTAAACTCTACTGGTTTAGAATTTCTGTTTATAAGAATAATTCTAGTTGACTTTTGTAGAGCACATATACACGCTCTTATGCACTTGTCTAACTCCTCTGCCTCATTGTGAACCTCTATGTTCCAACACATCGTTGTGTTACAGAATGTTTTCTCCCGAAACCTCTCCATACACAAATTATCAGTCCATTTAGCTCAGTGAGACAATTAAATCAAAGCTGATCTCAAGTATTGCATCAGACAATTAAAGTAAATGCCGGTGGCTGCAAAATTAACTAGTACTTTTTATTTCATTTTATTCTGTGGTAAGTGGAGATGAGTGATTTTTCTGAGTGTTCACTTGCTGCCTGTTGGATCACAATGGGCTGCAGTGGAAGAACATTAACTGAATGATAGAAGTGCTAGTGCTGCAAGCCAGAGCTCATACCAGGAATGCAGTGGATTTTGTTCACTGTTTTGGATGGTCATTCTGTGTCATGATGTTTCAGACAGAGGGAGGCTAGAAGTCGACATCTGCAGATTGTAAAACGGCATTCAGAAAATTGGTCAAAGGAATTACTTCCAAACTATGAGATCAGCTAATTGAGGATACGACACACCACGCGCAGAGGAACTGACTTCAATTGATGCCTAAAATATTTTAAGAGAAACACGATTGGCTTACCAAAATAACATAACTGGAGAACGAAATGTGTGCCTATGCCAACCAAGTTTCGATGGGGAGACATGAGAAGGAACAAGGAGTGCAGGTAATTTTCTTGGTACTTCTCAGCTCCAACAGTCATCTGGTTAAAAATAAATAAAAATCGTTTATGGAGGCAGGATGCTGGCTAACTAAGAGAAATCCAGTTGGTCACTGCTCTAAAGATGTAATGCTTCAGAGTATCATTAATAGCCTCCGTATGAGCACAATTAGTATGTTAGTGATGAACAACTTGAATAAATCTGTTGTACTGGGTAGCCTATGTGGCGTGCCGTAAGTGTCATGTGAAATTCTACTTCTTGCAGGCATTCAGTGAAATTTGCTGTACATAGTGGTGTACCTGGTAAGGTGTTACAATTTTATCTGTATCATGATGAATTTTGCTACAATTTTACTGCAACATGGGGTAATTAGTTAAACAATTTAATGTAATATGGGACAATATGTTACACCTTCACTGCACCTTGCGACAGTTCGCTACGATTTTTGCTGTAACATTGGGTAATTTTTTGCTATTTCATTGTAATGTCAGATAATTTGTTACAAATTTTGCTGTAACATAGGGTAGTTTTATACAGTTTCACTGTAATACGACAAAATTTCTTACTGTTTCTGTGTAACATGGAGGAATGTGTTGTAATTTTGTCTTTAACATTGGTCAGTTAGTTACATATTCACAGTAATAAAAGGAATTTTGATATAGAAAACGGCCAAAGTTGCAAAATGCAGTTTTTTATGTAACTTGAGGTTAATATTTGCTTACTTGAACCAATTCCAAATCATCCTGTGAGGCAGAAAGTTAAAATTACACATTAATCCAATAAAGTGTTAGTAAATTAGGTGCAAATTGTAGGATACAGAGCGCATCATGGCAGGATAAAGAGATAGGATGGTACATTCGGTAATGACGTGTAAACCATTTTAAGACTGTACGTGGACATATATCAGAGTCAAATTTTTCTATGCATATTGGCAGGAAAAATATACAACTGGTAAGCTACGCTGTCACAAGGAATTTTAAGGTAGGGGGAGCCCCATCCGGCTGCAGGGAAGAAGGACAAATCGATCATACACGTAAACAAAAGTACAAATAAGCTACCACATTTCAGCGTAGTCCAGGGTGATGGAAATCCATACAGAATTTTATTATAATTTCCGCTTTAACAGGATCATTTTTCTTACATGAGAAGCATTATGCAGTCTTACTGATAAGTACACATACATCTTCATTTCTCATCATATCTGCGCTTGTTGTGAAATATTAAAGTGCAATCGCTATTAGAATTGTCAGAAATATTGGGGAGTCACCTTCATGCAAACAAACCCTCATGATCTTGAATCCGACGATCGTCTGAAATGTTTCACTACAGTCGAACGTATTTCAATGTCCTTGGACTTATCAGTCTTCTAGAACTTCATCAAGTCTGCACAAATTGTAGCGTCGCATTACATCTCCTGAATCCTACAATCATGAAGAGAGAAAGACTACCTGCACAAGCGTCCTTTTAACTGTTTGTGGTATAAGACTTAAATCTTGATGCAGTGGTTTGAGGAATACTTATTCCGACCTTACAGTGAAGGCTTTCACGACTGGGTGTTTAGATTTTTGGTGTAGAGGTGTGGTCCAAGAAACCTTTTGATACCTAATGTTTTGTCCAGAGCTGCACTGGGCGTCTTCAAAGGTGCTTCTGGCGACACTACATTTTTGTGACTCAAGTCAAAGTCGTCTGCTCTGAAGGCATGTGGGATCTTGTGCACTCACAGTAAATGGTTGTTTGGTGTAAGCGTGCGATAGCAGACACCTACAGAACAATTCAATTTCGAACTGCTCCATTAGCAAGCCTGATCTGCCAAAAATCCTAAGCCATCATGGGGAATGTTGTATAAGTTGTAACAGCAGATGCTCGCTGTGATGTCCATCTATAACACTGGCAAGCAAAACTACTGCATTGCCATTTATCTTCGATTACAAACCTATGACACTTGTCATCATGTATCTAGTACATAGCAAGACAAGACTTCCATCAACAGAATTGAATACTCTCCCACATCTAGAGTTACTTGCAGCAGTTGTGGGCATAATACTTTCACGAAACTTCTCTCAAACTACAAACTGTGATTCTAGGGATGTCGAGAGACCGAATTACGAATAGTACATCTCCATCTCAATGCTTCCTCTGTGCTAAGCAATACAGTACCACAAATTCACTCTCACACGGACAATACATAAAGTACCCATGTCCATCCTCCTTATGATGATGTTGAATACTATGGCTCACAGGTCCAGTTTATGTTCAACCTCAGAACACAGTACCATCAGAAAAATGTTGGAGATTTAAGATGTACTACATACACAATTTGCCGAGGAAATTGCTTCAAAACCGCTGAATGATAGAATCTCTTTCAGTTTATAAGAGAGGTGATCAGAGGTTAGCATGTTGTAAACATCTATATCATTAAAGATAAAATGCAAGCTCACACTGGTGACAGTATAAATCTGTACTGGCCTTGGTGATGGAGTCACATTGACATAGCCATTAAATTCTCCTGATATTAACATGTCTGGGACGCAACTGGATGTCTGATATTTCATATACTTCTCAGAATGATTTAGAAATCTTGTGGAAATGTGTACGCTAGATGAAAGCACACCACTGTATCACGAAGCTTCTAGAGGTTTGTTTATGGAGCGTTTGAAGAAACCATGTTAACAGATATGAGACCTCGAGCTAGGAGCACAACAGGTTGGTATATCCCAGATGAAAGTGTAACAGTATCGAGCAGGTTTGACATGATACAAGTAAGACGATCACACAAACAGAATACTAGGGAAAGTGGAATGGAGACTGGGGACAGTTAAATGGGAGGTGCCCCAGCATCAGTGCTGTGGCCATTTCTGTTCCTTATTTACATAAATGGCATGCCCTCTTGTGTTACAGGTGATTCTAAAATATCTCTGTTTGCAGACGTCACTAGCTTGGTACTGAAGGATGTTGTGTGCACCGTTGGCACTGTTTCAAATAGCGATGTTCAACGCAAAAGTTCATGACTTGTAGAAAATAAGCTAATCCTAAATCTCAGTAATACTCAGTTTATAAAGTTTCTAACACACAATTCTACAAGATATGAAGTTATAATTTCACAGTATGGCCATATGATTAGAGAAACAGAACAGTTCAATTTTCTAGGTGTTCAGTCAGATAATAAACTGTCGGGGAAAGCCTACATTCAGGATCTTGTTCAAAGTCTTAATACTGCCATTTTTACTATTGGTACGGTATCTGAAGTTAAGTGGTAGTTCGACACGAAAATTAGTCTACTTTGCTTGTTTTCATTCGCTTATGACGTATGGTATTATATTTTGGGTAAATCTTCCCATTCTCAAAGAATATATCTTGCTCCGAAAAGGACACTTCGGCAATAAGTCGTGAAACTCTTGTCGACCCTGTTCATTAGTCTGGGTATTCTGACATTGGCCTTTCGATATACATAAATATATTCTTTGCTGTCGTTTCTTGTTATCAGTACCAGCTTATTCTCAAGAATCAAGCTTTCATTCAGTTAATACTAAGCAGATATCCAATCTGAATTTGGATCGCACTTCCTTGACTCCTGTGCAGAAAAGCGTGCACTATACTGCTGCCTCCATCTTCAATAATCTATCACTAGAATTCAAAAATCTTGACAGTAATCCATGCTCTTTCAAATCTGAACTGAATAATTTCCTTATGGGTAACTGATTCTGTTTATAGAGGAGTACCTTGAAAAATTACGTTAATTCCTGTGTTATATTGTTGACTGTGTTCACATAACCTTATGGCTTGTTTGTTTGGGTTCATAAACATTTTATTTTCTCTGTTACTACTTTTATATTGTAATTTCATATACTCACGTATCTCATGACCTTGGAGATTGGCTCCTCAATTTGGTCCTACGGAACAGGACGTGTAAAATAAGTATAAAAATAAAATTTGTGGAAGTGGAACTCGGAAAATGCCACGTAGTCTAAAGGAAATAGCACAGAAGATGCTAGTATGAACACTTGTAAAGGTGCGTATGAAGTAAATATGGCAACACATACTGAACAACATGGAAGACGTCCAGCTAGGATAATTGTAGGTAGGTACAACCCAGACGAAAGTGAAACGTTATGGAAAAGTCTGACCTGACATTCACTGATTCAGGCACAAATTTCATTGATTTCGGTGTAATATATCAGTATACAATTGACCTGAAGTTTCAGTGACTTGGTGTACGCACTATACGAGTACAGGATGATCATGTCCCACTTAGCTCGCAAATAGATTTATACGTCCCCACCGACTGATATCAGTCACGAAAAACTTCCACGAACTAGACGACTGCCACGCAGCACTGGTGTTCCTTCCAGATACACAGAGGGCGTCACTAGCTGGTATAAATGACGCAAACCATCAGCTAACGGCCTGGGTATCACATGTGATCTACGTTTGTTGAGACGATGGAAGAGGACACCTCCATTTTTGTTTAATTGAAAATGCAATTGTCCTATTCTATCCCAACAGTGATAGCAGTTGTTTAAACATTAAACATGAACATAGCACAAGTGGACCTAATATTAGAGAACCGGGCGGAGTTGCCGCGCTGTTTGAGGCGTCATATCATGGACT
The DNA here is from genome assembly GCF_023864275.1 of Schistocerca cancellata. Taxonomy (NCBI): domain Eukaryota; kingdom Metazoa; phylum Arthropoda; class Insecta; order Orthoptera; family Acrididae; genus Schistocerca; species Schistocerca cancellata. Next base: position 406,724,141 of record NC_064626.1, on the reverse strand, counting down.
CCGTAGACCCTTCCGCCGGAGGTTTGAGTCCTCCCTCGCACATGGGTGTATGTGCCGTTCTTAGCATAAGTTAATTTAAGTAGTGTGTAGGACTAGGGACCGATGACCTCAGCAGTTTGGTCCCTTAGGAATTCACACACATTTGAACATTTTTTAATACTAGAGCAAGTCATATCCCGGGTTTAGAAGTTAAGAAAAATAAAGTTAATTATTTAAGCACATCAAGAAAGGTGTGTCTTACAACAAGACAGATCCAAACTTTGGGTGGCAATTATTTGAACACGTAAGGTGTGTAAATATCAAACTTATGGGCAAGTGAGTCATTAGTACTACTCTAACATCATAGGAGTTGGGGAAACCCTAACAATTCTTAATTTCCCGCCATTTGTGCTTAGCACAGGATTATAAGTGAGGCAGTGAGAGCTTGGGCTGGAGAATGATGGTGGTTTTACTGGACATAAATATCAAGATATTATTTACAGATAAAAAAGACAATCAGTATATTACACATCATGGTAACAGCAACTGCGCAATAGTTGTTAATAAGACAGTATAAAAATTTTATTTCATTACACTTGCTAACAGAAGAAAAGAACAAAACTTTCTGCATGATGTCAGTAAAATGATTTAGAAGTTATGTCCTGATATCCTTTAGAACAACTGCTTGACATACACCTCTACAAATATACGTACAAACACATATCACGTGGTTGGCTTTACATATACTAAACCTTCCATGTAGCCCTGCTACAATTAGTGAACTAAACCTCAATCGAGTTAAATGGTGGCAAATTTACTTGAGTAGCTTTCACATATCCTCCAACACCCATCACACGATCTCTGTAATACCAGCATAGTAAACATTTAAAAGCAGCCAGATGATAGCAACCATCATAAATTAAACCTCCAGTCGAATCTGAGGTACTGTAGCTTACATAAATTGTACTAGAGACAAATACACTAAGGTATATACACACATCCAAAAAAGTTTAGCATTACCTCGCATCCGAGAGTTACAGAACCTGTACAGGAAATTGGAATAGATATCAACATAAACATCATTTCCACCCTTTTTATTGCTCATGAAAACCACACATTGCATAATGTACCACCATACAGCGAGACCTTCAGAGGTGCTGGTCGAGATTGCTGTACTCACCGATACTCACCTGAGACTCAGTAGCACGTCCTCTTGCATTGATGCATGACTGTATTCGTGATGGCATACTGTCCACAATCACATCAAGGCAATGTTGGTCCAGATTGTCCTACTCCTCAATGGCGATTCGGCGTAGATCCCTCAGAGTGGTTGGTGGGCTATGTCGTCCATAAACAGCTCTTTTCGATTTATCCCAGGCTTCTTCGATAGGGTTCATGTCTTGAGAACATGCTGGGCACTCTAGTCGAGGGATGCCGTTATCCTGAAGGAAGTCATTCACAAGATGTGCACGATGGGGCCCGAATTGTCGTAAAAAATGAAGACGAATGCCTCGCCAATATGCTGCCGATATGGTTGCATTCTCGGTCGGAGCATGGCATTCACGTATCGTACAGCCGTTACGGCGCCTTCCATGACCACCAGCAGGGTACGTCGGCCCCTCACAATGCCATCCCAAAACACCAGGGAACCTCCACCTTGCTGCACTCGCTGACAGTGTGCCTAAGGCGTTCAGCCTGACCGGTTTGCCTCCAAACACGTCTCCGACGATTGTCTGGTTGAAGGCATACGCGACACTCATCGGTGAAGAGAACGTGATGCCATTCCTGAGCGGTCCATTCGGTATGTTGTTGGCCCCATCTGTACATGGCTGCATGATGTCGTGGTTGCAAAGATGGACCTCGCCATGGAGGTCGAGAGTGAAGTGGCGCATCATGCAGCCTATTGCGCACAGTTTGAGTCGTAACACGACGTCCTGTGGCTGCACGAAAAGCATTATTCAACATGGTGGCGTCGCTGTCAGGGTTCCTCCGAGCTTTAATTCGTAGGTAGCAGCCATCCACTGTAGTAGTAGCTCTTGGGTGGCCTGACCGAGGCATGTAACCTCGAGTTCCTGTCTCCATGTATCTCCTCCATGTTCGAACAACATCGCTTTGGTTCGTTCACTCCGAGCCGCCTGGACATTTCGCTTGTTGAGAGGCGTTCCTCGCACAGAGTAATAATGTGGACGCGATCGAACAGCGGTACTGACCGTCTAGGCATGGTTGAACTACAGACAAGGCGAGCCGTGTACCTCTTTCCTGGTGGAATGACTGGAACTGATCGGCTGTCGGACCCTCTCCGTCTAATAGGCACTGTTCATGCTTGGTTGTTATCATCTTTGGGCGGATTTAGCGACATCTCTGGTCAAAGGTACTGTTTCTTAGATACAATATCCACAGTCAGTCTATCTACAGTAGTTATGGGAACTGGGGTGATGCAAAACTTTTTTTGATGTGCGTAGTTGGAGAAAACATGTCGCCATGTTAGTAGGTAACACTAAAATGGTGCAGCGTATAAACCAAACATGATGGAATAGACAAAACTAAAAGAATAAACAACAATGAAATGTTAAAACAACGTCACTTGTGCGCCAGTGAACATTACTCATACGATAATCAACACACAGGCTGACAAACAATGTCAATCAAAAACTAATGAACGGCAATGAATTGAAAATAAGAACACTAAAACAGTGATGAATCACGCATAATATATAGGGTGACAGTTATTGAACTATAAAAAAAACGTAAATTATTTACAAACTTCGGCGTGCTCACACTTCATCCAACGTGTAAACGTCACTACAGATATTCGGATTTAGGTTAGGATATGTTCGATATGCCTGCCACCATTGTCGATGATCTGTCGCAGACGAATACTGAAGTGTCGGAACGTCGATGCTGTCGATGACCTCCTGTATGGCTGTTTCCACCTCAGTAATGGTTTTAGGGTTATTGCGTTACAATTTGTCATTAATATAGCCCCATAAAAAAGTCGCGTATGTTCAGATCCAGAGAACTTGGCGGCCAATTAAGGCCCATGTCAATGGCCTCTGTGTACTCCAGAGCCAGAATGCTGCCGCAAAGTGCTCCTCTAGGACATCAAACACTCTCCTCCTTCGATGGGGTCGAGCCGCGTCTTGCATGAAATGCATCTTGTCACAATCAGGGTCATTTTGGATAATGGGGATGAAATCATCTTCCAAAACCTTGATATACCATTTGGTAGTCACCGTGCCATCACGGAATATGTCACCAACTATTCCGTGGCTGGACATTACACTACACACAGACACCCTTTCAGGGCGAAGGGACTTCTTGATCGTGAAATGCGAATTATTAGTCAACAAAATGCACCAACTTATTGACGACTATCTGAAGCGGAAGAAGGGTCTCATCCAGATGCAGTTGAAAGTAGGTTGAAGCAGAATATTAGCTTAAAGAAAAAAAAGACAGGTCGGGATCAAACCAGAATAGGAAAAGAAGAATTCTGATGCAGTCGAAAGTAGGTTGAAGCAGAATATTAGCTTAAAGAAAAAAAAGACAGGTCGGGATCAAACCAGAATAGAAAAAGGAGAATTCTGCTTATATGCAGCAGTCATGGGAGGGGTGTTGGCCAGCAGCTTCAGGAGAAATTAGGTGCAGGGTACCAGGTCACAAGTTTTGTGAAACTAGGTGCTAGCCTTAGCCAGGTGACAGAAAACTAAGGTCAGCTATGCAGGGACTTTGAGAAGGAAAATCATGTAATTATAGTTGGGGGAGCAGGAAACAGCTTGACTATGAATCTATGATACAGTATTAGGAGTGACCTGGATAAAATAGGAGCAGAAACTGAGCACACAAATGTGGGGTTTATGGAGGTCTTTCAGCGCCATGATCAGCCCTGGGTAAACACTGCTGTAAGGCATGTTAACAGTGAGCTGAACGGGATGCTCCAGACACCAGGAAAATCTCAAGTAAGTGTTGTTCCAGTAAATGCTATTGGTAGGTGGGGATACAGTACACATGGCCTACACCTGAATGAGATGGGGAAAAATAAGCAGAAATTGTAAGGGGGTCCACAGTCACACAAGGGGTGATCACTGTGGTTAATGGGTCAGGCAGACAGATTTTTTAGGTTAAGGCCAAAGTCCAGACAGATGACAATCAAGATAAATAGAATAAAGGAAACTTTATGTACAGTAAATAGGGGTAAAGCTAAGGGCAGTATCAACTTCCTTCATCAAAATATCATGGGAATAAAAAATAAAGTAGGTGAGCTATTAGTGTGTTTAGCTGATCTCAAAAATAAGAATGAGATTGATATACTCTGTCTGTCTGAACACTATGTGACTGTGGGCATGGATAGTTTCAGTATAAGTGGGTATGATTTAGCATCTTACACTTGTAGATCTAGGATGGATAAAGGAGGAGTTGCCATTTTCATATAACAAGGGATGAAATGCAAAACTGTAGAAGTAAGCAAATTCTGTGTTGATCACCACTTTGCGGCTTGTGCACGTGAACTTAAGCTAGATAACGTTGTATTAATATTGGCAACATTTAACAGGTAGTCATTAGGAGACTGGGAGCTATTCATAAAAAAGTTTGACTCCCTATTATGCTGTCTGTCAGACAAAAAGCAGTAATTAATTTGTGGTGGTTTCAATGTAAACTTCCTAAATAATTCTGAGAGGAAAAGTAAACTAGAAGTGTTATTAACAACATATAACTTAGAATCAGTGATCAATTTTGATACACGTATAGCTCAAGACAATAGCATGCTAATAGATGATGTATTTGTACTGAAAGAGGATGCAAAACAAACACAAGCTTTCCTTGAGGTAAATGGCTTGTCAGACTATGATGCCTGTAAGGTCGCTCAACACGGTATCTATAGAGCATTTCAGAGGAAGCTTAAGAAATGTTAATTGGGGAGATGTATGTAATGAACAAATGCTAATGATAAATGTAACGTATTTCTCGATAAATTTATATCCCTTTTTGAACATTGTTTCACAAAGACAATTACTAAAATTAACACCACACACTTTTCAAAGAAACCTTGGATTACCACAGGTATTAAAGTGTCTTCAGAAAGAAAAAGAAAAGTATATGAGACAGCAAGAACTAGTAAAGACCCAGAAGTAGTTTTACACTCTAAAATTTATTGTAACATACTGAGAAAAGTTGTAAGTAAATCAAAAAATATGTATGTTAGAGAAGAAATTAACAACTTCGGGAAGGCCTTTGTGACCGAGCGGTTCTAGGCGCTTCAGTCTGGAACCACATGACCGCTACGGTCTCGGGTTCGAATCGTGCCTCGGGCATGGATGTGTGTGATGTCCTTAGGTTAGTTAGGTTTAAGTAGTTCTAAGTTGTTAGATGTTAAGTCCCATAGTGCTAAGAGCGATTTGAGAGTACACAAGTAGCTAATGTATTTAACAACCATCTCTTAAGGGTAGGAGAAAAAATAGCCGAGAACAGTTCAAAAGAACAAACCAGGCAGTACATGAAAGAGTCTATTTTTAAAAAATTTTTATCAAATTAAGTTTCACCTAACAACCTCTTGCAAAATAAGTAAAATCATTAAATCTTTGAAAAATAAATGTTCTGTTGTAGTAGATGACATCTCTAATAAGGTATTAAAACAATGTGGAGCAGTTACAGCTGACCTTTTGAGTCACATATGTAATGCATCATTAACTCAAGGTATTTTCCCAGACAGGTTACAGTATGCCATTGTCAGGCCACTCTACAGAAAGGGGAACACCACAAATGTCTATAATTATCGGCCAGTATCCTCGCTTACAGCACTTTAAAAAGTCATCGAGGAAGTAATGTACTCAAGAGTGGTTTCCCATCTCAACAGTAATGGGATACTTAGTAAATCACAGTTCGGATTTCAAAAACGCTGTTCCACTGAGACAGCAATATACAATCTCACTGTCCACATAATAGGGTCTTTAAATAGTAAATCTCACCAATAGGAATTTTCTGTGACTTGTCCAAAGCATTCGACTGTGTGAACCATGACATTATGTTACAGAAATTACAATTCTATGGTAAAAATGGAGTAGCATACGAGTGGTTTAAGTCATACCTACAGAACAGGAAGCAAAAAGTTTCCTTATATGGGTCAAGTGATTTAAAAAAGTTTGCCACTTCATGTACCTGGGGTGAAACTAAATTAGGTGTTTCACTGGGTTCAGTCATAGGTCCCCTTCTGTTCTTGATACATGTGAACGACCTCCCTTCCTATCTGAAACAGGAAGCTGAACTGACACTGTTTGCTGATGATACAAGCATCATTATTAATCTGGTAAAAGAAACTCCAATTGAAAATGATTCAAATAAGTTCTTTGGAAAAGTCATTAACTGCTTTTCTGCAAATGGGCTTGCTCTAAACTTTGAAAACACACAGTACATCCAATTTTATGCTGCAAGAAGTACAATTCCTTCAATAAATATAACACATCAAAAGAAGGCAGTAGAAAGGGTAGAGCAAACTAAGTTTCTGGGGCTACTTATGGATGAGAATCTTAATTGGAAAATTCGTATTTTGGATCTTCTAAAGCGACTAGATTCAGAAACTTCTGCAGCCAGAATAATTGCCAATTTTGAGGATATATAAATTAGTAAGCTAACATACTTTCACTCTCTGATGTCATACAGAATAATAGTTTGGGGTAATTCAGCATTTAGACAAAATGTATTCACTGCTCAAAAGAAAGTGATTAGAATAATGTGTGTGTTTCATAGTCCCAGATCATGTAGGCATCTTTTTAAAAGATTGGGAATTCTTACAACAGCCTCACAGTACATTTCCTCACTAATGAAATTTGTTCTCAACAACATGGACTAGTTTATAAACAACATTGACATTCATGATTATAATACCGGAAAAAAAGACTCACGCTATCCTTTACTCGACGTATCTTTGGCACAGAAAGGGGTAAAATATGCTGCTATAAAATTTTTCGACAAATTACCAGTTGAAATAAAATGTCTGACAGAGAACAGTAATAGCTTCAGAAATAAATTGAGATGATATCTCCTTGACAACTCCTTCTATACCATAGATGGATTATTGAATCTTGTTTCATATGCGCATTTCTTGTGCACTTGACACGTTCCACACCAAGATAACAGCTACCCTACCGTGCGATTGATCAGTGGAACACGGAATCAACTAACTAACCATGAATGTGGGATTTGTCGCTAAACCAAACCATACTAATTCCCATCATGCCCCGTGACCAACCGTGCAGTTTGAATGCTTTTACGCAAACCGTTGACAAGTTTTGACGATTTTATTTCATATAGTTCAATAATTGTTACCGTGTACGTGTGGACATGTCACAATGCTGTAGCAGCACATAGCAGTAAAGCGTAAAACAAACTAAATAGAATTTACCACAACATGTTACATGGTAAACTGTGAAAAGCAGACAATAATTTAATTGGGTAGATTACTAGCTTGTCGGTTGGTTATCCTCTTCAGTCACAGCTGATCGTCATGTTAACATCACCCCATCACTTTCGCATCCACACCTATCGGAAGGTGTCAGATAATGCATCTACCCAGGCGCCATACTCGCTACAGGGCAGTGAGTAGATGTCAGGCAGACAGCCTGCATTCGTTGCCTGTAGCTCAGCAGAATCCGTCTTGGCGCTGTACTTTGTACGTGATATCGATAAAGTGGCACCCAGAATGTCTACACTTGCTGACTGTATCTCAACACACTCTTTGTCACTCAGTACAGAGCCCGTCTGTTCCCAAACGCAGTCCAGCCGACAGTGTGTTCACTTCCTCGTCGTCAGATGGACTATTGCGAGATCCCCTCTTCCTTTTCTTTCCCTCAAGTCGTCAAGAAGCGATGTACTCCCGTAATCTAGCGACCTGGGGGCTGTGTGTATGGGATGGTACGAGGATGGGTTTACAGTTTCAAAGCGTCCAGTGTTGATCTGGCTTCTGAACGGAGGCTGCCATAAATATAGTCGCGTGAGAGGGGTCTTGATGGACCAAGTTACCTAAAGAAAGGGTCTCACAAGAGGCTGCCTGGAGATGAGGAAGCGAACACACTGTTGGCTGGATGGTGTTGGGGAGCGGCTGGTCTGTGTACTGCAGCCAAACAGATGCGACCACTGAGCGACAAGGGTCATGCCAAGCGGTGGGCAACGAGTGCAGGCAGTCTACCCGCCATTCTCGATGCTGTGTATGGAGTATGACACTTGGACGGATGCTGAGGAGCTTTAGGCCATGAGGGCATACTGTCTGCCTGAAAACTCCTTGATGTTGAATGTGGAGTATGGCACCTGGGTAGATGCTATGCGTGACACCTTCCAATGAGTGCATATGTGAAAGTGATGGGATCGTGTTAGCATGGTGTTCAGCTGGGGTCGCATGAGGATAGCTAGCCGCCATGCCAGTGAGCGCAAGGATGAAGTTATTGTCTGCTTGTCTGTTATGCTAGAAGGTATTCAGTCTGATGTTCTCTGTACTGCTGTTTGGTGCTACAGCAATGTGATGTCAACCTGCAGTCTGGTTCATCAGTGTCTGAGTGATATTGTTTCTCACTCACTGTTGCTGATTAGTTTTTGAGTGACGTTGTTCATCAGACAGTGTTGTTATTAAGTACACGAGCGACATTGTTATAAGTTCTTATTGTTGTTTATTACGGTGTTATCCTCGCAGTTGTATCTTTTCCGTCATATTTGTGTTACTCTCGGGCTCGCTTTAGCGTTGCCTAATAGCATAATCTTGTCTTTGGTTAAACTAAATATTGATTTAGTGTACATGTCTAATATGAGGGATTTGTTTTGGCTACCAAGATTCTTCCTCATTACTCCCTTGTGTACAATTAGTACAAATTTTTCATTGATTTGTATGTTGTAGCTGTGTGTCTTATGTAATGTAATGCAATATTACGTTCGACTGTGAGTTTAGCTTGTGATGATTGTTTTTTTAATATTTACTGCGCTGGTAGCACCGAGATTCTGTGACAGATGGTGGAATATATATGAGAGCTATTGATGCGACGTATCAACCACTTAACTTTGTTATGTTTTGGTACACTAGTGCCACTAAGACTACATGAGGGATCTAATGCAAGTGAAGTAAACTGATTTTGGTTGTTACGTATGTTTTTAGAGCTGTTCTTCGAAAAAGTGGTTTTTAAAAGATTTCTGCTTGTAGCTTGTAAATAATTTCACTGACCTACAAACCAAAGATTTATTTTATTTATGGGGCAAGTTTGATGAAATGCAGGTGGGTATTACGATCGATAATTGTGTAATTGCTCTTACCATGTGCATAATATGCTGACTGACTGTTCATCAACAAATGATGGACTCAGATTTATATCCAATAAAACCACCAGCATGCTCCACCCTCCATTCCCAAGCTCCTACCTTATTATCTAAATTTGTCTTAAGACACACAGTTACACCGATGCTCTATTCTTTTATACCTTGTGTATGCAAAACTACCGCCATTTGTATAAGTGCATATTGGAATGCCATTACTTTTGTTACCTTAATGTATTATACACAGTTGGCCATTAGAATTCCAGCAACGAGAAGGGTAAGAGATAATAAAATTTTACTGATTGTAAGCCGGCCGAAGTGGCCGTGCGGTTAAAGGCGCTGCAGTCTGGAACGGCAAGACCGCTACGGTCGCAGGTTCGAATCCTGCCTCGGGCATGGATGTTTGTGATGTCCTTAGGTTAGTTAGGTTTAACTAGTTCTAAGTTCTAGGGGACTAATGACCTCAGCAGTTGAGTCCCATAGTGCTCAGAGCCATTTGAACCATTTTTTTTTACTGGTTGTCAATATACACAAAATTAGTGCACATGGGTGACTCAATAATATGTCATATTGTCTATCTTAATACGTCAGCTTCGATACCCGATCAGTCCTGGGACTTTTATATGACACTTATCACTTCCTTCACCTCTGGAAGCGGCTGTTTATATGAAAAATGAATAGGCTCACCGTGGTTCGGAGTTAACATTGGACTACAGTATCCCTCTAAATGGCTGTATAAGTAAATTAAAAGGTTACGTGTAGTGGCAGCAAAAGTACTGTGGTGCTCCATTCAACCTTCTACGTGAAGACTGCTCTTTGTACAGAACAGCAGGAAGAATACGCGAATTTATTTTTAGATGTTTTGTATATGAGGAGTGCGAAATTTAGTACACAGTGCTGCCATCTGTAGCTACAACAGTGACTCTAACCCTTTTGGGCATAGAGTCGACCTGAGCTAGTATGTCAGGTATGGGTACGTCTATTCATATTACTTCTAATATGTGCTAGAGCGCCGACCGCGGTGACCGAGCGGTTCTAGCCGCTTCAGTCCGGAACTGCACGACTGCTACGGTCGCAGGTTCGAATCCTGTCTCGTGCATGGATGTGTGTGATATCCTTAGATTAGTCAGGTTTAAGTAGTTCTAAGTTCTAGGGGACTGATGACCTCAGATGTTAGGTCCCATAGTGCTCAGAGCCATTTGAACATTTGAACCATTTTTTTTTTTTTTTTTTTTTGTGCTAGAGCTCATAACCGTAGTGACTCGCGAATTGCGCTGGGCGAGTGTCTCGGAAACTCATGCCTAGATGTATTCAGTCTGTGCGAGATCTAGAACGTGCTGCGCAGGGCACAGTTAAACACGTATATCTAGGAAGATCGGGACGCACGGGGAACGTGTAGTCTCGCCTTACCTTGTTGAGGAGTATGGCCATGAAGACCTCGTATATAAATGCATACAGTTATGTGAACCAGTGGTGATCCTGTTGCTTACCTAATGAGAGCCCATGCCAACATGTCAGGTACTGATGACGGCAGATGCACTCTGTTGATATTTGTCTTACAGCGAAACACATTTCGTGACTCAGTATACGTGGCGTGGTTGTACACAGGCTGGCACACATTTCTCCTTTTTACAAAAGGTAGCAAACAATCTATTCTCAAATAACCAATACGCAAAAGTGGTACGTGCATGAGATATTCGCTTCATAATCTTTCGTTATGTACATAATATAGATGATATTAATTCTAGTTATTTTATGCATTTCTGCTGAAATGCTAATCCTTTGCATATCCAAGCGTGCAATACAGTTTATCACAATTTGATGTTTGTGGCATGTTTCTCTTTTGATGGTCAGCAATGTTGTATCGTACAATGTTCCCATTGGATGGAGATACTTGAATCACAACGAATTTTGTGAATCCGAGCTGCCAAAAGCTGAAGACCATCTTCTAGCTTGACAAAACTTGAATACAGCCTCTAACCAGCGGGATTTGTGCAGTGTGCTTCTTTACAAATGAACTATATCTGAAGCTTTGATTTATAACTATCTGATATTTTATTATTTATTTTTGAATCTGTGTGTGGACACAGCTGGCCATTGTAGCAGCGTGTAGTGTCAAAGAGACCAGCCGTTTACTGCTGCTCATTCGTTACTTCTTGGTATTTCAATAAGGAAGTGTTTTGTCAGAATATACGAGAGCATGCTGAGAAGTAATGCCTCCGAATATTTTACGTGGAAATTCTTAAAGCTGTTAACAATCTACATCTTTATTCTTCATGTCTACGTACTTATTTCTCAACATGGTCTTCTTGGCAACGAATACATTTTTGCCAACGACATATGACTACCTCACCACTGCTTCACTTCACAAAAAAATGTTCAAATGGGTGTGAAATCTTATGGGACTCGACTGCTAAGGTCATCAGTCCCTAAGCTTACACACTACTTAACCTAAGTTATCCTAAGGACAAACACAAACACCCATGCCCGAGGGAGGACTCGAACCTCCGCCGGGACCAGCCGCACAGTCCATGACTGCAGCGCCCTAGAGCGCTTGGCTAATCCCGCGCGGCCTTCACTTCACACAGTCAACGTTTATGTTCGGGAGTTCTGGGAACCGGGGTGATGCAAAATTTGTTTTGATGTGAGTATATATATACAGGGTGTTACAAAAAGGTACGGCCAAACTTTCAGGAAACATTACTCACACACAAATAAAGAAAAGATATTATGTGGACATGTGTCCGGAAACGCTTAATTTCCATGTTAGAGCTCAGATTAGATTCGTCAGTATGTACTGTACTTCCTCGATTCACCACCATGATTTCATATAGGATACTCTACCTGTGTTGCTAGAACATGTGCCTTTACAAGTACGACACAACATGTCGTTCATGCACGATGGAGCTCCTGCACTTTTCAGTCGAAGTGTTCGTACGCCTCTCAACAACAGATTCGGTGACCGATGGATTGGTAAAGGCGGGCCAGTTTCTTGGCCTACGCTCTCGTGACCTCAACCCTCTTGACTTTCATTTATGGGGGCATTTGAAAGCTCTTGTCCACGCAACCCCGGTACCAAATGTAGAGACTTTTCGTGCTCGTATTGTGGACGGCTGTGATACAATACGCCATTCTCCAGGGCTGCATCAGGGATTCCATGCAACGGAGGGTGGATGCATGTATCCTCGCTAACAGAGGACATTTTGAACATTTCCTGTAACAAAGTGTTTGAAGTCTCGCTGGTACGTTCTGTTGCTCTGTGTTTCCATTCCATGATTAATGTGATTTGAAGAGCAGTAACAAAAAGAGCTCTAACATGGAAAGTAAGCGTTTACGGACACGTGTCCACACAACATAGTTTCTTTCTTTGTGTGTGAGGAATGTTTCCTGAAAGTTTGGCCGTACCTTTTTGTAACACCCTATATATAAACAGGATTAGTAACGCAGGACTATTGTACGGAGAATATTCTGACACATTGACACATTCTGCAAAAGTAACGCTCCTTAAAATTCTTCGCCTCAACGAAGAATAATCTCAACGTCTTGAATAAAATACACTTTTCGAAGTGAGAGGCATCATTTACTCAGCGTGGCTGTCCTTTGACGATGCAGCTTTTTCCTCCGAATGGGGAAAACGTTTTTGGAAATTTTTTGAAATGCGTGTTAGTTTGAGTGGGACAAAGACGCCTCCGCGTCAACAAGACCCTGCATTCGTCAGAATGTAAGACCGCCAGTGAGGCCCTCTGGGAAGTGAGGTCGGCTCTTCACAAGGCGCGCGGCGGCCCTCAAAGAGCGAGCAGAATACCGGCTGGCTGGCTGAAAGAGCGCCGCGCGGGATTGCGGCTAATCTGGGCCCTAAAGCGGAGCCGCGTGGCGCGCTCGCCGGCCTGCACAGCTCGGCCGTTTGTTTTTCATTATGTACCTTTTGTAAGCGCGAGCAGCGCACAGCCGGAGAAAATGAAACTTTGTTTCCTGCTCCTGCTGCCCGCCAGAATAAATTCCTTGTAGCGTTTTTCCGGCCAGAAAATGTATAATCCAGCCATACCGGATGTACTGTGCGTAAAGAAACGCCGGCAATTACTACAGCTTCCAAGAACGTAATTAGTGTCTGGTAGTACATTTCAGAGGTCGGGCTATTTCAGGTGACTCGACGCGACTCCGGTGACTGCAAATTAATCTACAACGATATTGAAAGTCTGCTTTCCAGGAAATGTTTTGCACTTCTTAGTGTTGGTGCCGGAATTGTGCAGCCATATGAAAGCTCGTAATTATAAGCGCACTGCAGTTTCCAGACTGCTCTGCGCTAACGAAGTGAGCACGTTGTATAGTAGAAGAAAGCAGTTCGCTACTTTTTTTTAAATGATGCACTCTCTTGACAAATTACATGTTAAATAAATGTTTCACACACGATGATCTTTTCGATATTTTATTTCATTTTACAAACGTTTTCGTTTTTGCAACAGCAGGGGTGAAAGTGAAATTTTCAGTTTTGTATACGACATGGAAACAGAACGTCCAACTATAACGAAGGAGAGACAGGGAACCATAAAGATTAGCTTCGAACCTGCTATGCACGAAGATATCATTAAAACGGGAAAACGAGCCCCAATTTGGAAGGATGTTCAAAGAAATTGGTCATATCTTTTTGAAAGGAATTATCGTGGTATTTATCTCGACTGCTTTACGGAAACCGAAATCAGGATGGCGGAACAGGGAACAGAGCCTAGCGCCCCCCCCCCCCCCCACCTCCCATATGCGAGTCCCATAGCCCATCTTGCTTGGAAAAAAATAGAGAGAAGGACATGAGAGTCAGCTTTGTCTCGGGAGGGACAATTCACGTTCTTACGGGCAATGTGAAAAGCAGACGCCTACAAATCAATCCATAGTTAACTATGGCTTCATTTGTATAAGTCGGCTGCGCTCATTGTCCACAATAACATCAACTGGATTTGAGTTCCCAACCATCGTTCTTGGCAGAGCCCTCCTGAGACAAATGAATCTTCCTCATGACGTTGCTAACTAGTCTGTGAGTTACTTGAGAATTTACGGATTGTTTTTTGCCACCCATTATTCTCATTCTGCATTTTACTTGTTCCAGTATCCCATTATGATATCCAATCGTTTTCAATGTTCTCACTGTCCACAGATTTCACTCGTACAGTTGCACATGTTGACTGAAAATACATAAAAATTTGATTCGAATGTATTATACACTCCTGGAAATGGAAAAAAGAACACATTGACACCGGTGTGTCAGACCCACCATACTTGCTCCGGACACTGCGAGAGGGCTGTACAAGCAATGATCACACGCACGGCACAGCGGACACACCAGGAACCGCGGTGTTGGCCGTCGAATGGCGCTAGCTGCGCAGCATTTGTGCACCGCCGCCGTCAGTGTCAGCCAGTTTGCCGTGGCATACGGAGCTCCATCGCAGTCTTTAACACTGGTAGCATGCCGCGACAGCGTGGACGTGAACCGTATGTGCAGTTGACGGACTTTGAGCGAGGGCGTATAGTGGGCATGCGGGAGGCCGGGTGGACGTACCGCAGAAATGCTCAACACGTGGGGCGTGAGGTCTCCACAGTACATCGATGTTGTCGCCAGTGGTCGGCGGAAGGTGCACGGGCCCGTCGACCTGGGACCGGACCGCAGCGACGCACGGATGCACGCCAAGACCGTAGGATCCTACGCAGTGCCGTAGGGGACCGCACCGCCACTTCCCAGCAAATTAGGGACACTGTTGCTCCTGGGGTATCGGCGAGGACCATTCGCAACCGTCTCCATGAAGCTGGGCTACGGTCCCGCACACCGTTAGGCCGTCTTCCCCTCACGCCCCAACATCGTGCAGCCCGCCTCCAGTGGTGTCGCGACAGGCGTGAATGGAGGGACGAATGGAGACGTGTCGTCTTCAGCGATGAGAGTCGCTTCTGCCTTGGTGCCAATGATGGTCGTATGCGTGTTTGGCGCCGTGCAGGTGAGCGCCACAATCAGGACTGCATACGACCGAGGCACACAGGGCCAACACCCGGCATCATGGTGTGGGGAGCGATCTCCTACACTGGCCGTACACCACTGGTGATCGTCGAGGGGACACTGAATAGTGCACGGTACATCCAAACCGTCATCGAACCCATCGTTCTACCATTCCTAGACCGGCAAGGGAACTTGCTGTTCCAACAGGACAATGCACGTCCGCATGTATCCCGTGCCACCCAACGTGCTCTAGAAGGTGTAAGTCAACTACCCTGGCCAGCAAGATCTCCGGATCTGTCCCCCATTGAGCATGTTTGGGACTGGATGAAGCGTCGTCTCACGCGGTCTGCACGTCCAGCACGAACGCTGGTCCAACTGAGGCGCCAGGTGGAAATGGCATGGCAAGCCGTTCCACAGGACTACATCCAGTATCTCTACGATCGTCTCCATGGGAGAATAGCAGCCTGCATTGCTGCGAAAAGTGGATATACACTGTACTAGTGCCGACATTGTGCATGCTCTGTTGCCTGTGTCTATGTGCCTGTGGTTCTGTCAGTGTGATCATGTGATGTATCTGACCCCAGGAATGTGTCAATAAAGTTTCCCCTTCCTGGGACAATGAATTCACGGTGTTCTTATTTCAATTTCCAGGAGTGTATATGAAGCGCCTAAAAGTGGCGTTTGGTTTTATTTAGGATTTCGATACAGCGTGTTATTCCCCATTCTTTTGACTACCAAACCCTATTTCTCAACCTAGCCACCGTTCAGTGTGACAGCTTTACAACGCCTCACTGGGAGGGCCTCTATGATACCACACTACTGGTCTGTCTCGGAGCCAACATCTTGCTGCATCGATAACCTCCCCAACAAGCCGCAAGTAAATCCGCATAGATGGTCCTTCGTTGCTCCTTATGGTTTTCTATTATGCGGTGAGAAAGCCAGCGGGCAAACACCTATGAGTGCAGAAACTAGTGGAGGAGTGCGTCAGCGCTACCAGCAGAGTCGTCCAGTTGAGTAGAGAAATGTTTGATTGTGATGCGTTGGTCATCTCGAATGAGAGTGTCCGCACGTACCAACACTGCAGGAGTCACATCTGTATCCGGCCAGCCGGCACGCAGCAGATCGGACAGGTTTGTACGACCTTCGGGTTCGATTCCCGGCGGGGTCAGGGATTTTCTATGTCTCGTGACGACTGGGTGTTGTGTGATGTCCTTAGGTTAGTTAGGTTTAAGTAGTTCTAAGTTCTAGGGGACTGATGACCATAGATATTAAGTCCCATACTCCTCAGAGCCATTTGTGCGACCTCGTTGCAATGATGAGACGCCTCGCCCAACGACTCATCGTGTTTTTCTTCACTTCTGCGTCTCCGTAGATATTCTGCAAGAGCCTACGAACATCTGTAATACTCTGGTTTAATGCCAAAAGAAATTCTATTACAGCTCTCTCCTTGAAATGCACCCCCGTTACAGACGGCAATTTGAAGGCGACTTAGAGCGCCACGACCAATCGGAGCTTCATGTAACTATAGTGGCTAATGCGGGAATATTCCATAACGTCCCGCAACAAACTTTGCATTTTTTCACCCGAAACTGGAAGAGAAAAATGTGTGTTGCATTACGTACTGAACGCGCCATGTACGTACATCCAGGCAAACATACGCCAAAATCTTTTATCTGTCTGCACTAATCTGTTCTGTTCCTTCCACTATTTTATGTAGATGTGCTTCTTGACCTTATAACTATCCTTTTAATAATGACTGTCGTTATTCTTGTTCCACTTCACGCTTGGGGTTCATGAGTGTACTTAATGTACTCCTGCACCCCGTTAGAGATAAGAAGACAGTTCGTTCTGTTCATCTGCCCTTTTAATAGCAGACATGAGGTGAAAGTCACTTCTGAGTCTTAAAGTTATTGTAATTTCTCTAATGTAGCTGGTGGTTGACTCGATAATTAGTGATCGGCAGTTTGTGGTGGGTAACTAGTGGTGGGTGACGTTTGATAAGTGATGGATGGTGGGTGAAAACGGATGTATGATGGGTCTTGGTTAGGTGGGGCACAGCACGGGACGGATGCTGGACAATGAGCGGTGATAGGTTCTGGATGCTCGTTTAAGGTGGCGGGTGGCATCTGAATGGTCATGAGCAGCTGATGACAAAAGACCTATTCTGTTGTTCATATGTTTATAAGGTAAGAGTATCTCTTTACATTGACTTTCGGTCGTCACTGTTCCATCGTGTTTCTTGCGGATATTGTGGATACTCGCTGCTATTTTGAATTCAAATTTCTACAGGATTGTGAGCGTATTATTTCATCTTATAGTGTTAGTGGATCTACAAATGCAATAATAGTGCATAATTTTTTCTAATCATTACTTTCTTTGCAAATCTTGAGATCTCGACCGAGTTGACGTCTTCTGAAGTAGAATTAAGTTAACAGTGCGCCTCTTCCATTTTTCGCTCCATTACTCTATGATATCCGTTCGGTCTATGGAATGCGACAGAAGCAAAGAAGAACAAATTACGACTACTGCAAAGCCAGCAGTTATTTCTTTTCCATAGAGACGGCAGCCATATGGGACAGCCAGCGAACGTTTTATAAACAAAATTCACTGTCTTTATGGTGGCTATCAGCCCTAAGATTTTCACTGCAAAATTCGTTGCACAACAATTTCGGTGCCGTATCATTCGTTTCCCTCGAGCCACTTATTACCTTTATTATTTAATATATCCAGCATATGCGCTGTCTCTGTTTCTAAATTGTGTTAATGCCAATCACTAAGTCAAAATCGTTGTCTTCATTCAGCTTGCGTTCATAGACAACGCCTAGGTTTTTTGAGACTTTTGTTAGGTGAATAACACTTTGTAGTCGATTGAAGATATATCTTCGCTAATTCCAGGAGGTTATAACGCTATATTATTATCGTTAGTAACGCCAATATTCCGTGGAGATACACCACCAAGCTTAATTATACTCGTTCGTGTTTGTTTCAGATTTATCAGGACGACCCTTTCCACTGGAAGTAGGGATGATGGCGGCTGAAATCCCTGTCCGGCCCTCCAGAATCAGGTTTTCTCTTATGTCGAAATCGCTTAAGTTAAATGAAGAAGACAATTTCTTTGAAGGAGAATGGTTGATTCCCATCCCCGTCCATACGCGATATGATTCTACTCCATCTCTAATGACTGTATAAGAGTCTCGTTGACATAGGCTGACTGTTAAATTACGTGTTCAATGCTCTGTTATGACTCACTGGCTCACTAGCGTCAGTGCTGCGGGTCACAGTGCTGGGGGAGGCGTTAGTGATTCAGCGATGTCTGTAATACACTCCTGCAAATGGAAAAAAGAACACATTGACACCGGTGTGTCAGACCCACCATACTTGCTCCGGACACTGCGAGAGGGCTGTACAAGCAATGATCACACGCACGGCACAGCGGACACACCAGAAACCGCGGTGTTGGCCGTCGAATGGCGCTAGCTGCGCAGCATTTGTGCACCGCCGCCGTCAGTGTCAGCCAGTTTGCCGTGGCATACGGAGCTCCATCGCAGTCTTTAACACTGGTAGCATGCCGCGACAGCGTGGACGTGAACCGTATGTGCAGTTGACGGACTTTGAGCGAGGGCGTATAGTGGGCATGCGGGAGGCCGGGTGGACGTACCGCCGAATTGCTCAACACGTGGGGCGTGAGGTCTCCACAGTACATCGATGTTGTCGCCAGTGGTCGGCGGAAGGTGCACGTGCCCGTCGACCTGGGACCGGACCGCAGCGACGCACGGATGCACGCCAAGGCCGTAGGATCCTACGCAGTGCCGTAGGGGACCGCACCGCCACTTCCCAGAAAATTAGGGACACTGTTGCTCCTGGGGTATCGGCGAGGACCATTCGCAACCGTCTCCATGAAGCTGGGCTACGGTCCCGCACACCGTTAGGCCGTCTTCCGCTCACGCCCCAACATCGTGCAGCCCGCCTCCAGTGGTGTCGCGACTGGCGTGAATGGAGGGACGAATGGAGACGTGTCGTCTTCAGCGATGAGAGTCGCTTCTGCCTTGGTGCCAATGATGGTCGTATGCGTGTTTGGCACCGTGCAGGTGAGCGCCACAATCAGGACTGCATACGACCGAGGCACACAGGGCCAACACCCGGCATCATGGTGTGGGGAGCGATCTCCTACACTGGCCGTACACCACTGGTGATCGTCGAGGGGATACTGAATAGTGCACGGTACATCCAAACCGTCATCGAACCCATCGTTCTACCATTCCTAGACCGGCAAGGGAACTTGCTGTTCCAACAGGACAATGCGCGTCCGCATGTATCCCGTGCCACCCAACGTGCTCTAGAAGGTGTAAGTCAACTACCCTGGCCAGCAAGATCTCCGGATCTGTCCCCCATTGAGCATGTTTGGGACTGGATGAAGCGTCGTATCACGCGGTCTGCACGTCCAGCACGAACGCTGGTCCAACTGAGGCGCCAGGTGGAAATGGCATGGCAAGCCGTTCCACAGGACTACATCCAGCATCTCTACGATCGTCTCCATGGGAGAATAGCAGCCTGCATTGCTGCGAAAGGTGGATATACACTGTACTAGTGCCGACATTGTGCATGCTCTGTTGCCTGTGTCTATGTGTCTGTGGTTCTGTCAGTGTGATCATGTGATGTATCTGACACCAGGAATGTGTCAATAAAGTTTCCCCTTCCTGGGACAATGAATTCACGGTGTTCTTAATTCAATTTCCAGGAGTGTATTTACATGATGTTACCTCAAGGTGCCTTGTTAAGTAGCACAGAAGAACTTGCATTTCTGTCTGTCTTGTTCCACGGTCTGTTTCCCTATCAGTATGCCGTATTGACATAACGATTGGCTTACCAGCCCAGCCTCTGTTATGAGCTCGCCTGGTAGAACTTTAAAAGAGTTTTAAGTATGTACAGTAAAATTATTCTGCTGAGGAACTCTACTCCCCCATTTAAAAATTTCTCTCAACTTTTGCCACTGCTTATCCTCTACACCATTTCTAAGATCTACTTACTTAACTGTACATGGTGGAAATCGTTTGGCTATTGAAGCTGGCTTATATGGATAGTTTCCTAATTCTATGTTATCACTTTAAAGTTTCGTTCTATTATCCTTCTCTCCTTTTCTAACATATTATACTCATTCACAGCTTCCTTATTCTACATTTCCCGATTAATGTGAGGTAATCACTTGACTTGCACCTGAACCGTCGGCCAGTCTGGAGGATCGATACAGTCACGTATGAGAATAAATTAAAGTACGCATGTTGCCGTCAGTACCACGGCAGAACTATTAGTTGTAATGCTCACGGTTACTACGTCTCGACATCGTCTCTTCTGCTCTTGTTGGATATGTTGCAACGTTTTCTCATGGAAATTTTTCCTTAGAAACTAAATTTTCTGAGGAGTAAGAGCATAAGAGTTCCACTGCGTTTCGGTTATCAAAAGAAGTTGATTTTAAAGGCTCTACTATTATAGGTTTTTCAAAAGTCTGCAATACCGCTGACGTAAGTTACAAATACTCACATCAAAAATAGTTTTACATCACCCCGGTTCCCAGAACTCCTGAATATAGACGTTGACTGTGGATGTTGTATCACAGACACAGTCCCTTTGACTGTTCAAAGATGTCACTAAGCCCACCCAAAGATGTAAACAACCATGCAAGAGCAGCGCCTATTAGACAGAGGGGGGTCCGACAGCCGATCAGTTCCAGTCATTCCACCAGGAAAGAGGTGCACGGCTCGTGTTGTCTGTAGTTCAACCATGCCTAGATGGTCAATACCGCGGTTCGATCGCGTCCGCATTGTTACATTGGGCCAGGAAGGGTTCTCAGCAGGGGAAGAGTCCAGAAGTCTCGGAATGAAGAACCAAAGCGATGTTGTTCGGACATGGAGGAGATACAGAGAGACAGCCCAAGGGCTACTATTGCAGTGGATGACCGTTACCTAGGGATTATGGTTCGGAGGAACCCTGACAGCAACGCCACTATGTTGAATAATGCTTTTCGTGCAGTCACAGTACATCGTGTTACGACTAAAACTGTGCGCAGTAGGCTGCATGATGCGTAACTTCACTCCCGACGTCCATGGCGAGATCCATCTTTGTAACGACGACACCATGCAGCGCGGTACAGATGGGCCCAACAACATGCCGAATGGACCACTCAGGATTGGCATCACGTTCTCTTCGCCGATGAGTGTCGCATATGCCTTCAATCAGACAATCGTCGGAGACGTGTTTGGAGAAAACCCGGTCAGGCAGAACGCATTAGACACACTGTCCAGCGAGTGCAGCTAGATGGAAATTCCCTGTTGCTTTGGGGTGGCATTATGTAGGGACGACGTAGGCAGCTGGTGGTTATGGAAGGTGCCGTAACGGCTGTACGATAAGTGAATGCAAATCTCCTATTGATAGTGCAACCATATCGGTAGCATACTGGTGAGTCATTTATGTTCATGTACTACATTTCTGGCCCCATCGTGTACTGCTTGTGAATGACTTCCTTCAGGATAACGACATTGCTCGACTGGAGTGACCAACATGTTCTACAGACATCAACCCTATCGATCATGCCTGGGATAGATTGAAAAGGGCTGTTTATTGACGACGTGACCCACCAACCACTCTGAGGGATCTACGCTGAATCCTCGTTGTGGAGTGGGTCAATCTGGACCAATAGTGCCTTGGTGAATTTGTGGATAGTATGCCACGACGAATACAGGCGTGCGTCAATGCAAGAGGACGTGCTACTGGGTATTAGAGATACCGGTGTTTACAGCGATCTGGACCAACACCTCTGAAGGTCTCGCTGTATGGTGGTATAACATGCAATGTGCGGTTTTCATGAGCGATAAAAAGGGCGGAAACGATGTTATGTTGATCTCTGTTCAAATTTTCTCTACACGTTCCGGAACTCTGGGAACCGAGGTGATGCAATGCTTTTTTAATGCGTGTAATTACATTTTTTCGAATACTGTCAATAATGCGTTACATGATATAGTGGAGGTTGTGAAACGAATGTGTGAACGATATCTTCCTCATCCAGCTGACCCACTACATACATACTTTGTACTTCATACAATCCATTTATGACAGAAAAACTGCGATATATACTCACGTATGTATAAAATTCTCATTAAATTACCTTCTCTGACTTGTAGACAATATCCACAGTGGACCAGATACTGTTTTGTTATTCACTGTGCAACATATAAACTAATGGACAGTACAACACAACATTAGCTATGAAAGGCTACTACACTGCTGTAGGACTTACACAGTAGTATCTATTACTATTATTATAACTATTAATGCTAATATTAGTATTATTACTGGTGGCAGTGCTCAGACATAAAGCATTTGCAGTCTTAAGTAGTCCAGTTTCTGCCAGTTCAGCAGTACGGAATCCAGCAATCAAGTGATTTACAAGCCAAGAGTTTGTGCGCCCATTTTAACTCGCTTGACTCTAAATGGAGGTGCAGTGTGTGTCAAGTATCTACCCTTAGTGTCGATAATCAGCTATCCTTCCTGAGAAGGAGTTGTATGTAGCACTCGTGACGCTCTGAGAACTGCTTCATCATTCTGTAAAAAACGTTTGTCAGAAATAAGCAGTACTATTTGATTCATTGACTCATTAATTCGTAATTTAATGAAGCACCTAAAAAACTAAGTACCACTAAGTAGCATTTACATTTCAGCATTTGAAAAATAAAAGT
This sequence comes from Schistocerca cancellata, assembly GCF_023864275.1. NCBI lineage: Eukaryota > Metazoa > Arthropoda > Insecta > Orthoptera > Acrididae > Schistocerca > Schistocerca cancellata. The sequence goes on along the minus strand of NC_064626.1, from coordinate 406,701,167 downwards.
GTTTAAAGGAAATTCTGTTTCATTTTAGAGTTTTGTTAGGCGCTGATGTTGATGACGGTGGCGGCCGTGTGGTACGGGGAGAGGCGATTGCAACCCTCAGGGGCATTGGTCTCGAAATGGTTGGGAAACACTCTTCTAAGAAATGTATGAGGCCAGAATTCAGGCTGCTAATAAGATAAGTTAGACTTCTTTTTTTGACTCTACCTCAAACAGTTTCGCTGGGCTGGTGAATACAATAAAGAGGAAGTGAGCTAGAGTAGCGACGTTCCCTTGAGTGTAGCTGGGAGGCAGAAATTCGTCTCAGCTATCTCAGATCGCGTGCTTTACACCAAAATGCCACTACCACGTTAACTCTAACTTTACCGTGCCCTGGAGTCTTCCTCCCCTATTTCAGATCATAATTACAGTTTCTAATGCAGAGACTGAGTACATCCAGTGTGTTCGTATCTTTTGAAAATGGGGTCGAATTTCCAATATTTCTTTCCAGAGTTTCGTTGCTTTTGTGTTCCCTAGAAACAGTTGCGTTTCCGCTTGTGTCTTTACGCCAGTCTGCACCTCTCTGGCAGGACAGATCGTGATATTGTACGTCCCTTAGTGACATAAAAGGGTGAGGTTATCCATGCTTAGAGATAATTAACATCACTCGCGTCTTTACTTGAACATATTTTCCCATCGCTGTTCATTTTACTGGATAAGGGTGAACCGTGTTGACACCGATACTGTGTGTTCATGCCTACCACTGAATGTCGAAATAACATGTATAGCTTTGCTCTGTATTTACTTCGACATTTGCTATGTGATAAATCATTGTTCAGTTTTTCTCCATCACTTCTGCTCTGCCCGGACTTCTTCCCTGCTGGTTGCAACCCCATCAAGAATTATTGTGGTGACAGTAACAACGAACTTTTAAGCGTGGTAGTGTCTCCTCCTCAATTCTTCCATCACTGAGCTGGTCCGCTAGTGCTCATAAGAATCTTGCTACCGTCAATCTGCTGTTCAGTAACCACAGTTGTTTTTGTTTTTCTTCCATATTACTGTTGACTGTTTCCATTGCATTCCATCTACACTCCTGGAAATGGAAAAAAGAACACATTGACACCGGTGTGTCAGACCCACCATACTTGCTCCGGACACTGCGAGAGGGCTGTACAAGCAATGATCACACGCACGGCACAGCGGACACACCAGGAACCGCGGTGTTGGCCGTCGAATGGCGCTAGCTGCGCAGCATTTGTGCACCGCCGCCGTCAGTGTCAGCCAGTTTGCCGTGGCATACGGAGCTCCATCGCAGTCTTTAACACTGGTAGCATGCCGCGACAGCGTGGACGTGAACCGTATGTGCAGTTGACGGACTTTGAGCGAGGGCGTATAGTGGGCATGCGGGAGGCCGGGTGGACGTACCGTCGAATTGCTCAACACGTGGGGCGTGAAGTCTCCACAGTACATCGATGTTGTCGCCAGTGGTCGGCGGAAGGTGCACGTGCCCGTCGACCTGGGACCGGACCGCAGCGACGCACGGATGCACGCCAAGACCGTAGGATCCTACGCAGTGCCGTAGGGGACCGCACCGCCACTTCCCAGCAAATTAGGGACACTGGGGTATCGGCGAGGACCATTCGCAACCGTCTCCATGAAGCTGGGCTACGGTCCCGCACACCGTTAGGCCGTCTTCCGCTCACGCCCCAACATCGTGCAGCCCGCCTCCAGTGGCGTCGTGACAGGCGTGAATGGAGGGACGAATGGAGACGTGTCGTCTTCAGCGATGAGAGTCGCTTCTGCCTTGGTGCCAATGATGGTCGTATGCATGTTTGGCGCCGTGCAGGTGAGCGCCACAATCAGGACTGCATACGACCGAGGCACACAGGGCCAACACCCGGCATCATGGTGTGGGGAGCGATCTCCTACACTGGCCGTACACCACTGGTGATCGTCGAGGGGACACTGAATAGTGCACGGTACATCCAAACCGTCATCGAACCCATCGTTCTACCATTCCTAGACCGGCAAGGGAACTTGCTGTTCCAACAGGACAATGCACGTCCGCATGTATCCCGTGCCACCCAACGTGCTCTAGAAGGTGTAAGTCAACTACCCTGGCCAGCAAGATCTCCTGATCTGTCCCCCATTGAGCATGTTTGGGACTGGATGAAGCGTCGTCTCACGCGGTCTGCACGTCCAGCACGAACGCTGGTCCAACTAAGGCGCCAAGTGGAAATGGCATGGCAAGCTGTTCCACAGGACTACATCCAGCATCTCTACGATCGTCTCCATGGGAGAATAGCAGCCTGCATTGCTGCGAAAGGTGGATATACACTGTACTAGTGCCAACATTGTACATGCTCTGTTGCCTGTGTCTATGTGCCTGTGGTTCTGTCAGTGTGATCATGTGATGTATCTGACCCCAGGAATGTGTCAATAAAGTTTCCCCTTCCTGGGACAATGAATTCACGGTGCTCTTATTTCAATTTCCAGGAGTGTATATTGTGCTAACCCGATAGTTAACTTGCGTACCATCTTGGTGTTGTTCAGAGCGCTTTGCTCTAAGTACGGCAGGTGTATCATATGCCACGCTATAATAGCTTTGGTAGTGGCTGCCTAACCATGTTACTCAGCTCCAGGTTCCCTTCTCTATCCGCTGTACCAAATACTTTTTTCTCCTTCCTGTATCCACCAACCCCCGTTTCCTACAAACTTTCTTCTCTGATAGAATGTCAGTGATATGCCTTAGCTGAGCTCTTAGTTTGCCATATGACAGCCTCAATTCCTGGTATTCACCTTGCACCAATGTAACAATTTTTTTACCCTGTGCTTCCTCATTCAGCTCTACGAATGCTTCCTGCAATCTACAAACTTCGTTTCTTATCTCCAGCACATGAGTGGTCAACCTCAGTCTCCACTGGTCACTCAGTAGCGACACATTCGACTGTCAAGAAGATAACACACATGCCTCCAATAGATGAATGTGAGTTGCATGCATTGTTTCTCTACTGATGCTGTGTAGCAGCGTTATGATGACTACAATTCATCAGGTTCCTCCTCGTAATCCGCCACCTGGGAAAGGAACTTCTGTCGTCCTCTCCCTCCTTCGAAAACAATCAGTAAATAATTTTACACTACTACAGAACTATAATTACCCACAGTAGAACTCTCAATGCATTTGACAAGAATACGACAACTTGTAGACATAACAAAACTAAACTTGAACAATATCATTTGTGACAGTAGTGAGTAGGGTTTTCTCTGTGTGTTCAGTTTGTCTACTGGTATATGCTTCTGAATTTTTCTAGTCGTTTTCATGTGCCCTGACTCTGTCGTCAGAACATGTGGCAATAAATTCACCATTCCTCTAAAGCGTTTAATTCTACTCACATGGACAATAGACGTTTTAGTCGGAAACTGCACGGTAACATTTACTGCAGAAGACATCTCGATGACCTGATAAGGATCCTGATACTTTGCCAAAAACTTTTCGTCTTTCTCTTGAGTGTAGAGGTTGGTGACCAGTACCCATTGACCCACGCAACACTGTGGTAATTTTGTATGCCGTGTGGACTACTCCTGTCACTCCAAGACTTTCGTGTTGGCTCACTTTACTTTCTGCCTTGCCTCACGAGTCTTTTAGGAAATTTCTTAATTTATTGACAGCCTAGTCCTAACTTAAGAATCATGATATCAAAGGGGGGCAGGATTTTTCTTCTGCACACCACGCCTGAAAGCTGACAGTGCTGTACCATTACTAATTTTAGTGAGACACATACTGCAGCAAATAGTTTAGTTATGTCATGTTCCGTAAATCATTTTCACGATTATTTTATCGATATGATGTGGAACAAGTCAGATTACAAGATATATATACACACATGAATAGTGCTAACGTTAATATTACTGAAATTTTTAGTTCTACAATGCAACTACATTTAGAGGTACAATTTTTTTTACCAGTTCAGAAACAAAAACTCGTCCATTGAATAGAAGGAGTTGTCCAAAAGAAATGATTGTGAGCTAGATTTAAAGCTTGATCTGCTACCTGCAAGACACTTTATGTTGTTGGGCAAATAACCAAACATTTTTGTTGCTGAATAATGTACTCCTATTTGAACAACTGACACCTTCAATAACGGATAGGAAAGGTCATTTTTCCCTCTAGTGCTGTACGTGTTAACATCACTATTCTTCGCGAATTGAGATGAATTATTTATAACGAATTTCATTAGCGAATATATGTACTCTGATTGTGCAGTTAAAGTACCTAACTCCTCGAATAGGTGCCTACATTACGTCCTTGCGTGTACACCACTAATTATTTTCACTGCACTCTTTTGTGCAATCAATACTTCATGTCTAAGTGGTGAGTTACCCCTGAAAACTATTCTATAAGACATTATTGAGAGGAAATATGCAAAGTACGTTAGGAGGTTGATCTATTTATTACCAAGACTAGCGATTATACGAATAGAGAAAGAAGTTGAACGTAATTGTTTGAGAAGCTCAGTAATATGCTTCTTCCAGTTCAAGTTGTCATCAGTGGGAACACCCAAAAATTTGGATAAATCTACCCTTTTAACTGAGCCCCCCAATCGTCAGTATGACTATACTCGGTGTACAGAACTGGCTAAGGTCAGTTTTTTACAAATTAAGGGAGACTCCATTTTCTGAGGACCGCTTAACAATTTTTTGAAAGACATCCTTAACAATATTTTCAGCTGCTTTTTCTAGAATGGGATCTATTATAACACTTGTGTCATCTGCAAAAAGTACTAGTTCTGCTTACTGAACGTTAAGTGAGGGGTAATTCACATGAATGAGGAACAGCAGAAAACCCAAAAGTTAACCCTTTGGGACTCCCTTTGTGATAACTTCCCATTCACTAGAATTTACCACCCTCCCAACACTATTTGTGTTATTGACCACAACTTTTTGGTTTCTGTTCGTTAAGTATGATGGACCCAGCTGTGTGTATAGCCTTCAATTCCATAAAACCTGAGCTTTTCTAAGAGTGTGACAAGATCCACACAGGCAAATGCCTTGGAAAGATCACAAAAAATACCAACTGGCTATAATTTGTTATTTATGGCTTGTACTATTTGATGGGTAAGTGTGTAGTCAGTCGAGTAACCCTTCCTGAACCCAAACTGTGACATGCTGAGTAAATTATTTTCACTTAAATGTGAGACTGCTCTTGAATACATAACTTTTTCGAATATTTTAGAAAATGATGTCATCAATGAGATTGATCTATAATTATTTAAGTAACTCTTGTCCCCTTTCTTATAATGAGGTTTGACAACTGTATATTTCAATTTGTCTGGAAAAATTCTCTGTCCAGCGAAGCATTGCATATATCACTAAGGACTCCGCTTATTAAATTAGAATAGCCCCTAAAAATTCTGTTAGAGACTCCATCAACACCACATGAGCTGTTGTGTTGCGGTATATTTATAAATTTATTTAATTTCAATGGGGGATTTTGGTGCTGTTCCTAAAGGTCTAAAGTCCTGACATTTTAAATGTTTTTTTTTCTTTTTTTTTTTTTTTTTTTTTTTTTTTTTGCTTCTTCAACTGAACCCTTTAACCCAATTTTTGTTGCTGTATTCAGGAAGTGATTCTTAAAAATACTTGCTACTTGTGAACTATCATTCACAACATCATCATTTAGCTTTATTGCTATGGTATGCTGTGCACTGTTAGGCTGTCCCATCTCCCATTTGACAATATTTCATATAGTTTTAATCTTACTATCTGCATTACTAGTTTCTGTCAGAACACATAAGTTTCTCGCCTACTTAATAACTTTCGTTAAAATATTAAATTATCTTTTGTAGTGAGCAAGTAATGTCGGATCCAGACTTATTCTGGCCTGTCCATATATTTCCCTCTTCCTCTTACATGAAATCTTAATTCCTTTAGTAATCCATAGCTTACTTTGCTTTGTAATGTCTTTTTTGGATAACGTTTCAGGAAAATAACTCTCAAATATTGAGACAAATTTACAGTGGAATAAACTGAATTTGCCATAAGCATTATTTTCTGTGTGTACTTCATCCCAATCTACCACATCTAGGCTACTCTTAAAACTCTGTACCCTCTTTGCATCAATAAGCCTCCCTGCCTTATATGAACCTGCCTGAAGTCTGTAAGGTGCTATATGTTATTTTCATTAACTGTGCATCATGATCAACTAGGTACACATTAATTGTTTCTGCCTGAGCACTGTCTATGATAATGTTATTGATAAGTGACCGGCCGGCCGAAGTGGCCGTGCGGTTAAAGGCGCTGCAGTCTGGATCTGCAAGACCGCTGCGGTCGCAGGTTCGAATCCTGCCTCGGGCATGAATGTTTGTGATGTCCTTAGGTTAGTTAGGTTTAACTAGTTCTAAGTTCTAGGGGACTAATGACCTCAGTAGTTGAGTCCCATAGTGCTCAGAGCCATTTGAACCATTTTTTTGATAAGTGACCTGCTATCCTGCTGCACACGAGTTGGAAAATTTACAACTGATACTAGATTGAAAAAACCAAACAAAGATTTTAACTCATTTTTCCTATCCATATCTTTTAAGAAATCTACATTAAAATCACCACAAACCACTAACTGCTTCTTTTTGTCTGACAGGTACCAATAATGCCTATAGACTTTTCATGAATGGCTGAAAGTTAACTTGAGGGGATCTGCAGATTTTTACAGTAACTATAGAAGTATACTGCAGTAGCATCTCACATGCTTCAAGGATATGATCTATACAAAAACTATTTGTTTTCAAGGATTTACCCCATTGTCAAGGCATCCAAGAAGCTTAAATTATCTAATGTTCTTATCAAACACACAAATCTCATTTCTTTGGATAATGCTACAGACGTTATGGCACTGTTCTGTTTTAATCTCTTTCTATACTCTCTGTCTGTAGCCTGACTCTAATCTAACCAATGTGTGCTTCTGACTCCATTAATAACAGGTATATTGTCTTGTGTGCATGTGGCCCCCTTACATTATCTGCAAGAAGATCAACTAATCTATCCTTCCCTCTTATTCAGGTGCAGGTCATGACTAGTGTAACCCCACCTCCCAATTACATCAACAGGCATAGCACAGATATGAGATTTACTTTCAGCCAACAGCAACCCCCCCCCCCCCAACTCTGTGTTAACATGGTTGACAGCTGTATTAACCCAGGGCTGGTCATGGCGCACACGAGTGTGAGCTGTTACATCCAGGTCACACATAATAGTATAGTCCGAATTGCTAGCTAGGCTGTCTCCTGTTCCTCCTACTAAAAGAACATGGTCAGTATATATCCCAGTCTGTATGAATGTTGTAAATATAACAACTCAAAAGTTTAGACACTGTCTTAGGCGTTTGTTCCATACTACAATTAATTCTGTATGGAATGGGTTTGTTCGTAATTTCCGGGTACAAAGTGTATCACGTAACTGTTTCATCAAGTCCTGTGATCCACAACTAATGTATCATATACTCCAGATTTAAGTATCCTGTTGTTCGTGGGCTATTTTACTCGCCTGCTGATCAGGAATCACCACTACTGCTAGCAAGTGTCGTATTAAAAGATCCTAAAATATCAAATCCAACGATTTGAAAAGGTTTCAGCGCTTCTGGTAATCTTTGCAAATAGATTTTCTGACAACTGAGCTCAGCTCTCTGTGCACAAGGTCCGTAGTCCTTTATGTAATGTTAACAACGTGGTTCCTTGTTCACCACCAGAATCTTTACACTACATGTCTCTCAGTTCCTTGGTGTCATCCATGACCTGACAATACTTAGACATTAGCTTCTTGAATGTCGCATAAATCACTACACACGGTTTGAATTTCATCTCTCTGCGGAGCTAGCCTTCTTGCAATGCCTGACACTGTTCGTTGGTCGCTTGTTCTCTCTGCCACTTCATTAACCTTTGCCTGGTGCATTTAGTACTGCACCTTCCCTCTTAGCATATCAACATTTTTCTGTTTCTTACCCAGTTTTTGGACCACCTCATGATCCAACTAGCTGAGTCTGAGTGGCCACCTTGTTAACCAACTTGATGGTTCTTTTAGCCCAAAAAACTGTTCTGATCAACCATAGTCAGAGATGACCTCAATCTCCCCTTCATATAAATAGCAACAAAAGTATTCTGTTCCATGTATGACTGCCAGCATCTCCTTTTCTGTAGTGGTTTGTAATATTCCACATTGTTCAGTTGTCTTCATGTGTGTGCTGCTTGATGTTTCTGGCTATGAATAATCTGACTCAAAATGCAACCAGTCACCCCATTGCTGCTATCGAGGGGAGGATAAATTAATTCTCAAAAATAAGAAAAACTAGTACCAGATCAGAAAATAATGTTGCCTTCAATGCTTAGAATGCTGCTTGACATTCCACCCTTTTCACATCCTTCTTCAACGATTGATTCAAGGGAGAATTCTTTATGACTTTATGATTATAACAGCATAAACCCAGATATCACAGTAGCTTTTCGTTGTTTGTGTTCCTGAAATGTTCTACATTGCCTTTGTTACATGATGACTGGTTCGAACACCATTAGCTTTTGTTGTCATTGCTGTCCCTTCCTACGGGTCTCATAATTCTGTTTCTTGAATGTGTTTTGCGACATCCGTAGTATTTAGGTTGATGACACTGCTTTTATACGTGATCTTTGCAGCCGTATCTGTAACATTTCACTTCCGCAGAAAAGAATATGGTGGCCTGTACATTTTCTATGTTGACTTAATTGGCGGCCACTGTGGCCGAGTGGTTCTAGGCGCTTCAGTCTGGGACCGCCCTGCTCTTACGGTCGCAGGTTCGAATCCTGCCTCGTGCATGGATGTGTGTGATGTCCTTAGGTTAGTTAGGTTTAGGTAGTTCTAAGTCTAGGGGACTGATGACCTCATATGTTAAGTCCCATATTGCTTAGAGCCATTTGAACCATTTTTTTAACCTAAATGCACAGAGACCGTAAGAGCTGCAGCCAAATCCGCAGATTTCCCATTGTTAGCCTATGTGATATATCTGCAGGGACATGATATAGGAAACCGTCATACGTTCTGTTTTTGGCTTCCCATAGCAAGACAATCTGCTGCTGTACTTTGCGTCATCTGCTAAGTTAGGACGTAGATTTTCCGGATCGTGTCTGAAAAGGTTTCTACTAATTCCTTTATCTGATTGAAGGTACTCAGTTTTTCCCGGAAAAACCTTGTGCTGTTCTATTTATGATAATATTGTCGTAAGCCATTAGCTACCTGCTGAAATGTCTCTTCCTTATAGAGAACTTTGTTGTACAATACGTATGTCTTTGGTTAGCATGTTAAACGTTAATGAGCCACACTGAGAGTAATCTCGTCTGACCAATCAATAGTTGCGGTGATAGCCTTAAGGTAGTCAATGAACGCAGTTACTTACTCTGCTAATTTTCCACAAGTAGGGGTTATTAAGGTAGCTGCAGAACGGTTGAAAGAAGAAGTGGAGTGTTCACAGACAATTGTCTTGGCTTCCTATGACCCCGATTGAAGCTGCTCAACCACAACTTGCAAAACCTTTTCCCTGCCGGCGTAACTTCTTTTCCTGGTGTTGCTAGGAATTTAACCCTGACAATACTTATACCTGATTCCCCAAAGTGGGAACAGGCATTTCGCGTAATTTGCTACAATGTTTTCAGGAAATAGTTCCCCCACAGCTCTTATATATTTGAAAAAGTAATGTTACCGCCTTGAGCTTCTGGTAAAATTCTTCATTTACACAACTAGTTTCAGTAGTCTCACCGCCATAAAAGAATTCAAGTATTACGTTAGACGAATTGTAAAATCTGTATCGTCAGGTAATAAAATCATGAAATACACTGTTCTCATATTGTAACATAAATTACATCGTCAATGTGTAAAAATTGTGCTAGATTCATGACTTAATTTATATTACGATATAAGAACATTCTACAATTCATTGTTTAAACATCTGACGACAATAATTTCATATTTCACTGTGAGTTCTTTTATGAACGTGATGATGGTAAAACGACCGAAACTGCTTGTGTAAACGAAGAATTTTACCAATAGCTCAAAGTGGTAAAAAGACTTTTTTCTAAACCTCTACTGCCTGTTTCAACAACAACTACAAAATTTGGGAAAACTCTACTTCCAACAAATAAACAATAATTACACATTAATCTTTAATGCTTATCATTGCCCAACGAGACTCAGAACTATCCTGTGACATACGTACAAAACGCCTACAATTATTACACGTAAAAGACCAGCCTTGATCCATGGTAGCTCATGCCCAGAAAGGTTACAATTTTCAGCGCATTTCTATTAAATAACTTTCCATAACATTCTCTTTAAATAGTGGCAAATCCGCAGGCTCTTGCGGTTTGATAGGGGCTACTGATATCTCTATGAATTAACGTGGCCCAAGGCAAATACACAAATATAGTCAACGAAGAAAAAGTTCACTCAGCACAAATGCTACCGAAATCATGAGATGACAGCCGATTCTGACATCAATGTTGCAACTCAGCCATTCCCTGGCTCCCATATTGCAGCGTCCGAATACTGAGGTCACCTTGTGATCAAGGGTCCAGTGTAGAGTGAGGATGATCAGGCCAGTGCATGCCCGGTGGGGTCGGTGATACAGCTATATCTGGAAGATCATCTTCCGGTCGAGCAGAGTGTGCTAAGCTCGAACTGTCTTCGAGCTGCTGGGTGCGAGGGCGCAAGCTACAAAGAAGTACTGACACATCAACCGCGAGTCATGACGTCGCCAACGCAGGTCAATGTCACGGCAGCCTACTTTGTTGCCATCGATGGTGGGTGAGGAAGGTGAAGCCCTTCCAGACGTTTTGCAATGACCGAATATGGCTACCAACGCAGCAATCTCGAAGACTGCCCATCATGTGGTCAGGTGGAAACTGCTAACAACATTCTAGGATGAGAGTTGCGGTGGAGACTAGGTCGTGGTCACCCACCAAAAACCAAACAAGACTGCAGCAGGTGCTCACGAGTTGGTACGAAGACAGCAGCTTGCAGATCATCTGAAATGACCCAGCAGCGGAGGAGGGCTGGCTGCTCACCAGTCTTCTCATCTGCAGTGACACAGAAGGCAGAAGTGAAAGAGCAGGCCTCTGGTACGCATGAAGTTAGCAGCCTCTCGATGGTAGAGTCAGCATGCAAGTAGCTGGGCTGGCCATCACTGATCAGCATTTCGTGGTTTCATTGGAACTCAGTAGATTGTCATCACTCTGTTTCTAGCGATGCAGACAGAAAGGCAGCATGACAGAATGTGTTCTTGTTCTCCACCAGTCACTCAGTTTAACAAGTCGAGCCTGCGTCTACGACCTAATGGCTCTGAATGTGTGATCACATTTTTCCTCATTTATCAGACCCGTCAGCGCCCTTTACTTCACTGTCGTAATTTCAATAATGGTTCTGGGTCCGTGGGCTTAGACTTCTCTGTCTACATTTGATTTTGCAGCGGCTCTGTGGCTGTGAATTTACATGTTGTTACCTCATAGTGCTTTGTTAAGCAAGACAGCAGTGTTTGCATGCCTGCCTGCCCCATTACAAAGTGTGTTGCATTGGTGATACGCCTTGTTGGCATAACACTATCCCACTCTGTTCCAAGCTTGCATTAAGAACTTTAACAAAATTTTAAGGCTGCACAATAAAATAAGTATGTTGCAAACAGTTCTAAAGATTTCGAGCTGAACATGAACCAACGTTACAAAGTTAAAAGTCACCAGCAAAGTGAACTTCAGGCATTGTGCATGGCTATAGACTATGTGTTACACACTATGGGACATGCAGATTCAGTGGGTAAACGATATTTGCTTGGTTTTTAACAGAATGAGGGTATGGAGCAATTCACTGAGTCCCAATGAGGCAAAGTGGAATGGGATCACAACTTCGCACATTCTCTCACAACTTTAATTGTTCACTTTGGTATATGTCGAACGTGCTCATGTTATCGTGAAGTACAAATAAGAGAAAGTAAAAATCGGATCATTGGTCTAGTATGCCAAAATAATCAACTAATGTGAAATCCTTCTGCAGACTATTCAGCAAATTTACCCAGCAAATAGGACAATTCAGATGCTGCCGGATTGTATCTATCTCTTACAAAGAAAAGAAGAGGTCATTTTTTGATAGCTCTTTGGGGACAGTGGAATCGAGGGAAACGAAGTAGGCGCTGAGAAATAACTGCTGTTAGTCAACGTGAAAATCCGAAGACGGTTCACTTCTTTCCACTACCAAAGGGGAGACCAAGTGGTCCCCACACCCCTTCACGTAGGACGCTGCCCAGCGACATATGGCAGTTGGACACAAATATGGAAACACCAAAAACACAATGCATTACCACGACACACGTTGGCATTAAAAAGAGCTTCCAATCGTCTCGAAATAGATAAATACAGGTCCTGTATGGTTTGTATGAAAATATTATACCATTTCTTCCTGCAAAAGAGTGGCAGGTCAAGGTAACGATGGTGGATAGCGGTCGCACACCCTCGTCTCCAAAGTAGGCCGCAAAGGCTCAATAATATCGAGGTCTGTGGACTGTTTTGGCCAGGAGAGATGCGACACTTCGTCCTCGGGCTCAAAAAACCAGCTCTGGATTATGTGAGCTGTGTGAACAGGAGCCCTGTCTTCTTGGAACACAGAATCACCATTGGGAATAAACATTGCAGCATAGGATGGACGTAATCAGCCAAATTGATCACATAATCCTTGGCAGTAATCTAACCATTCAGTGTAACCATGGGTCCCACGCAATACCACGATATGGCTTCCCAAATCATCAACGATGCAAAGCCAGTTTTCAATCTTGAGACGTAAACAAGGCCAGAAATTGCAAACTGTAGGCAACTAGAATCATCCGTCCAAATGACATTATGCCAATTCTCCACAGTCAAGGTTTCATGCCTTCGCCACCGAGTTTTTCTGTTAACCCTTGATTGGTCTAGTGGGGTCTGACAGGCCCCAGGACTTTTTTTTTCTACATGTACCTCTCTATCTAGGTAACAGATGGCGCTGGCGGTTTTGGTATTCTCAATGGTCTGTAGATGACTCTGCGCGCGCCATTACATTGAATTCATTCCAAACGGTTTGTCAGTTGGGAGCTGTCCAGGGTGTGTGAGACCCCACCAGAGCGTTAACGTTAATGTTTTTTCCATTAAGGTGAACATTTTCTAGGAAACTTTCTCCCATTTTTTGCTCTAAACTTTTGTAATATTTGCATGAGTTACGGTGCCATGTCTTGGAAGAAGCGTTTGACAGACGAAGAAATGAAGCGTCTACTGGATGACCCAGCTCTCAGTAATATCAGTGAGAATGAGTTATCATCTTCCTCGGAAATCTCAGATGGTGTAGTTGAGCCTGGTGACATACCATCTTCAGATGAAACTGATGTCAGCGAGGAAGAAGATTGTGTGCCCACTTGTGATTCCAACTATTTCTATGGGAAGAATAAATGTTTCAAGTGGAGCAATAATCCCTCTGCACCTGGACGTACACGTGCGTATAACATTGTTATCAGATTGCCAGGTGTTCGTGGAGCTGCAAAGGATGTCCGTGACAATGACGATTTAGCTACTTGGCAATCATACTTCACGGACACCATGCTACAAATTATAATGAATCATTCAAATGACAAAATCCGTCAAACGAGAAACAGGTATAAACAACCTCTGCCATCATTTGTGGGTGATGTTGATGTGATTGAAACCAAAGCAGTGGTAGGATTGTTATACCTGACAGGTGTATTGAAATCAGGAAACGAAAATGTTTCTAGCCTTTTTGCTTCAGATGGTACAGGTAGAGAGATCTTCCGGGCCACTATGAGTGTCAAGAGATTCTCGTTCATTCTTGCAGCCTTGTGATTTGACTGTGCCCAGACACGAGCACAGTGAAGGGAAACAGATAAACGTGCTCATATTCGTGAAATTTGGGATGCATTCAATCATAATTGTATTCAGTATTTTGTTGTTGGAAGCTTTGAGACTGTTGACGAAATGCTGGTACCATTTCGGGGACGATGCCCTGTTAAAATCTACATGCCTAAAAAACCTAAGAAATATGGAATAAAAGTTCTATGCCTTGTAGGTTCCATGGACTTCTATATGAATAATGCTTTCACTTATATTGGTTCATAAAGTGAAGTTCGCAGAAACATGTCAGTGCTAACGCAAAAAAGTACTGCGATTAATTGAACCCATCAAAGGGACAAATCGTTTGTGACTGTTGACAATTGGGTCACCTCTATTGAACTTGCTGAGAAATTGAAAACACAGAAGCTGACCATCCTGGGAACAGTGAGAGCCAACAAACGTGAAATTCCAAAAGAGTTCAAAGCTAGCCGGCCTAGGAAAATTGGATCTACTCTCTTTGGACATACTGCAGACTTCACGCTTTGTTCGTATGTTCCGAAGAAGAACAAAGCAGTTATTTTATTGTCTAGCATGCATCACGACCAGAAGATAACGGACTCTGGAAAAACTGAAATTATAACCAACTACAATGAGACAAAGGGTGGGGTGGATACCCTTGACCAGCTGTGTGGAACATACACTACTTGTAGACGCACAAGGAGATGGCCTATGGCTATTTTCTTCGCAATGTTGGACATTACTGGTGTAAACAGTGTTATTTTGTCATACTACAAGCCTAATTCAACAGCACAGAAGATGCCAATAAGGAAATTTTTGACTTCGTTAAGCATGGCACTAAACAAAGAGAATATGGATAGACGTGTAACCACATATCTTCCAAGAGAGCTGCAGCAGGTTGTTGAAAAAAAATAGAGGTGGAGACGAAAGAATGGGGAGTCCAGAGCCACGTGTCAGTAGTGGACGTTGTCAGTTGTGCCCTCGAGAAAAAGGCAGAAAGACGAAATTTTCTTGTGTGAAGTGTCATAAGTTGCTTTGTTTGGAACACAGTGTATGTATTTGCCCAGACTGTGCAAAACAACATGGCTTACTTTACGTGCACTATTTAATTGTGTAAATCACACATTATTTATGTATATACACGTAGTTCATGTATTACACATTCACATGTAATAATATGTATCTTATTTCACAAGTAAATGCAATTACTTGTGATAACGGCTTATTTACAATACTGGGGTTTCTCAGACCCCACTAGAGTTTTAATGCAATTTTTTTTCACTGGATCGGTTAAGGCTTAAGGGCGTTTGCATCCCAGACGTATGGTTTTGGATTCTAGATCTCCCTGCAGTTCGTTGCTTACGGGGATATTTTCTCGATGTTTAGGTGCTGACAGGGTTCGCGAGTACGTCATTTCGTTCTGCAGTGTCTACTACAGCAGTCGTCCTCATATTTTTCCTCACAATCCTCTTCAATGACCATCTGTCAAGATCACTCTACACACACTGTCGTCCCCATTGTGACTTAGTGGATGCTGCTTTCCGCTATCCTGTATGTGGTATAAATCTTTGATACGGTGCCTCTTGAAACAGCAAACAGTTGGGCCACCTTACCTACGAAAGCATCATATGATCAACAACAAATAATCTACGTTCGAATAAACTTAGCTCCGACATAATGCACTCGCAGCTACCCAGACCACTATTCTGACCTCGGCTGACAGTCGTAACATACTGATGACATTTCATAGGTGCCGTTCGTGGTCAGATACAACGGCGTAACGTCCATGCGTGGCTAGCATTTCCACTGAGGTTGAAGTATGCATTCCTGCTGTGTTTCCGCATTTTTGTCCAACCTCTGTCTGTCAATTTAAGGTGACATTGAGACGACAGGAAGAACATGTAGAAATTTTGCAAGGGATCAGGGCTCTCGTCCAAATTCACTTGACGAATGACTGGGACATCTTACTTAATTTCTCGCGATCAGCCTGTCTTATTTAGACACTAAACTGTTTTATCAATTCTTAAATGTATGGAAACAATATGAACAGAGATGCTGGTGAATGTAGGTGCCATGTCTTAATGAATGGATTTGCTGGCACATAGTCTTTTATTATAACTTCAAGACTGGGTTGTGAACGGGCCGAGACAAACCCGCAGATTAGCGCCAAACATGAAACCCATTCACACATTCATCTCAAAACACAGAGGCCTCTTCTCTGTGCTGACGACACCTCTGCACCTGAGCTCCAGACGTCGTCTGATACAACTGACAAGAGTTGCAATATCTCTTTCACTTGCAACTCTTCCGGGTCATCTTTTGATGATTGTGGATGTCAGAGCCAGTTACCAGTATGGTGAGGCGGCAGCGGTTCTAGGCGCTTCAGTCCGGAACAGCGCGACTGCTACGGTCGCAGGTTCGAATACTACTTCAGGCATGGCTGTGTCTGATGTCCTTAGGTTAGTTAGGTTTAAGTAGTTCTAAGTTCTAGGGGACTGATGACCTCAGATGTTAACTCCCATAGTGCTCAGAACCATTTGAAACATTTAAATTTCAGTTCCATAGTGTTTACAACCATTCGAACCATTTTGAACCAGTATGGTGTCCAACCTCCAGTTAATGCGTCGAGCTTACTCTAATCCATCTGAACGAGTCGTGGTCGAAGCCAACGAAGATTCCTTGAGGCGTTGTGAGTTTCCATATCGGCAAGCGTTTTCCAGAAACTCTTATAAAGAGACTTTTGAAAACAGTATGTGTTAAACAGCACCTTCCAGAGAAGTTCTGTTAGCTAGAAGAGAAACTGACCTATGAAATTATCTATATATTTCTCCATCGGATGTATCGATGTAAAGCATGTAAGTTTCCCAGCTCACGAAATCAGAAGTTAGTTGGCTAATCTCAGTGCTGTAGGAACAGACTCATGGGCCCTTTGGGGTGAAGATGATGTTTCGGGATTGATTTATGTAGTCAGGAGTGAGTGATTCTCCGCAGTGAATGAAGAGTATACCTATACAAAACCTCCAAACTTAGCTATCTATCATATATAACCGCTCGCTCGTAGCAAGATCCATGTCCAGAGACTGGAAAATTGTACAGGTCACACCAATACCTAAGAAAGGAAATGGGAGTAATCCGCTGAAATACGAAGCTGTATCACTAACGTCGACTTGCAGTAGGGGATTGGAACATCTACTGTGCTCGAAAACGATTCCTTGACAAGTAGCCAACACAGATTCAGAAAAAAATCGTTCTTGTGAAACAATAACAGTCCTTTATTCCCACGAAGTTAAGAACGCTGTCGACAGCAGACGTCAATAGGATTTTTATTTCTAGATTTCAAACAGACTTTTGACACTGTTCCTCACAAGCGACTTCTAATTAAATTACGTACCTAGGAAGTATCGTCTCAGCTGTGTGACTGGATTTGCGATTTCCTATCAGAAAGGCCAAGGTCAGGAATAACTGACGGAGAGTAGTCGAATCAAACAGAAGTGATATCTGGCGTTCCCCAAGGAAGTGTTATAGGTTCCCTGTTGTTCCTGATCTACATAAAAGATTTAGGAAAGAATCTGGGCTGTCGTTTTAGAATGATTGCAAATGATGGTGCCCTTTACCTTCATTAATGTCATCAGATGATCAAAACGAATTGCAAAATTGCAGACTGAAAAGTGCGAAGCATCTACATGAGCCTTAAGAAGATTCAGCTAAATTTCAGTTACACCATAAACCACTCAGATCTAAAGGATGTAAAGTCAGGTGAATACTTAGGGATTGCAATCACAAAATGGAACGATCACGTAGATAATGTTGTAGGGAAAGCAAAGCAAAGACTACGATTTATTAGCAGAACACTTAGAAAATGTAGCAGGCTTACTAATATAAAGAAACTGCTTACTCTACGCTTGAGCGCCCTCTTCTAGAGGATTGCTGTGCAGTGTGGAACCCGCTTCAGGTGGGATTGACGTAAGACATCGAAAAAGTTTAAAAAAGGGCAGGGCGTTTTGTATTATTGACGTAGGGGAGAGAGTGCCACAGGTATGATATACGAATTGGGGTGGAAGTCATTACAATAAAGGCGTTTTTCGCTGCGGAAAGGCCTTCTCGTGAAATTTCTAACTTACTCCTCAAAGAGGGAAAATAGTTCGTTGGCACCCATAGACACAGGAGGAATGATGATCGTAATAAAATAAGACAAATAACAGTTCGCATGGAAAGATTCAAGTGTTCGTTTTTCTGGCACGTTGTCCGAGAGTGGAACGGTAGAGAAGTAGGTTAAAGGTGGCTCGATGAACCGTCTGCCAGGCACTTAATTGTGAATTGCAGAGTAATCATGCCTATGTAGATGCAGAAGATGTCTACCTGTGGGAAGCGACTGACAAGAGTGGCCGTCTCCTCCGAGGGCTGGATAAGAAGGGCTCTAGCCGGTGTCCCCGGTGAGGGGAGGCGACAGGTGTGACCCGACGCGTGGCTGTTGTACCTCTCGGCAGCCGCGCGACACGCGACCCCCACCTGCCTGCTGGCGGCGCGCCGCTTCTCATCGCCTCTACCTGCTCCTGTGTCTCCCTACACGCCTCTGTCTGCACCTGTGCGACACGCGACGCGCGGCGCGCGTGGCTTGCTGAGCACCACAGACAGCCCGCTCCCCCAAACACACGACACTCGCCTCGACCGTGCGACTCCTTAAGCATGCGCACAAAGGACAGCCGTGGTGTTGGGTCACTGCAACCACAAACTCGCCTGCTGCATTCAAGTCAGGGTGCTTTAACTTCCTTCAGCACTCTATAGATTTCTGACTCGTCAGTCTACAAATTTATCCATTCTTCAATTCTTCTTTCCCTGTCTTTTTAGTAACTTTTCTTTTTATTCTTTTCCGTAACGAATAGCCTTAACGCGTCACTTAAGCGAATTACACAAAAGGAGCTAACCATTTTATACTCTTTTATAATTCCAAACGAATATTTCTTATTGCCGGCCGCTGCGGCCGAGCGGTTCTAGGCGCTTCAGTCCGGAACCACATGGCTGCTACGGTCGCAGGTTTCGAATCCTGCCTCGGGCAAGGATGTTTGTAATGTCCTTAGGTTAGGTAGGTTTTCTTAGTTCCAAGTCTAGGGGACTGATGACCTCAGATTTAAGTCCCATAGTGCTTAGAGTCATTAGAACCATTTGGACCATTTCTTATTAATAGGGTTGCCCTGTAGGTAATGCACCGCATTTTTTCTTTAGCAATTCCATATTGAACATGATGAGGATTACACTTATGAAACAATAGTGTTTTATCTACACACGTAATCTCCATCCGTTCTATGGACTTCCTCCAGCTCGAAGCAAGGGTGTGTATGCCCTGTCGGTATCAAGCCTTGTCCTGGTGGCGAGCCAGTGCTATACTGTATGAATAACCCCCTTATCGTACTCAAAATGTCTTCCACGAATGGTATCCTCTAATGGCGTCTGTCCTCACGAATGACGTCAGCTCGCTGCAACATGTCAGGTATGACAGCAGTGGTTCGCTGCCAATCGTGGAGCTCCACCAAACCGCCCCAGCCACTAACTGCACTTCTGCCGACAGCAGATTCTCCAGTTCATTCAATGACGGCACGTTGCTTGTAACGTACATCACCTACAGACACAATTTGGAGACTGTCCTGCAGCTAAACTTTCTGTCGGACGCGAGGGAAACTTGGCGCACTCACTCAGTAGACTTCAAATAGTACATACGTAACATTTTGCATTCGCAGCATTGTTTTCGGCTGAGAATAAAAACGGTTCGTTAGTTTCTGGAAAACCCTCGTACAAATAAATATTTATTCATCTTCCAGATGTGTTGTTATGACTGAAAGCGTTCACGTTTCTCGTAAGATGAATGTGAAATCCCTTACGGATTAGCATCAAAGTGTTTCCAACCAGATAGTTAACGAAAGACACATCTGAGAACAAAAAAGTGAAAGATCTCTACTCCAATAGGCGTAAATTTTTCATAAGTGAAGAGTGTCCTCTAAGCTATGACCAGAAGGGAGGAAACGAGTGACTAAAATATTCACCAAGATGTCTTCAATATAAAAGGCGAAAAGTGTATGAGACGTAAATAAATTATATAGTAAACCAAGAAAAAAATGTGTGAATTTATAGAACGAATATTTGAACAAGCGGTAGTTAAATAACACGAGACAGATAGAAAAAATTAATCAAACTGTTTATACTAACAAAAGTAATCGCAGAAACTCTTAATACATGTCTCCTACTATGAGACAAGACGATCAACGCCTTCATTAAAAAATGTTTGTGGTTGCCTACAAAACCATTATTGTATCCTGGCGTGCACCCGTTCTTCTGAAGAAAACGTGCTCACTTGGGTGCAACCATGGTTCCATAGGCAACCTGTGCTAGCTCAGTAATGTCAAGAAGCGTATTCTCATTATATTGTCTTTATTCGCCGTTATTTCCCTTATTTATTTATTATTATATTTTCTTTATTCACATTGTACACATATCAAAAAATGTTTGCAAAAACCCGGTGACAGAACTCCTGAAGACAGACCTTGACTATGGATATTGTATCACAGACACGGTCCCTTTGACCAGGAATGTCAATAAACCTGCCTAAAGATGTAAACAACCATGCATGAGCAGCCCCTATTAGACGCAGGCGGCCCGACAGCCGAACAGTTCCAGTCACCCCACCAGGAAGGAAGTAAACAGCTCGTGTTGTCTGTAGTTCATACACGGCTAGACGCTGAATACCGCGGTTAGATCGCGTCCGCATTGTTACTTTGTGCCAGGAAGGGCTCTCAACAAGGGAAGTGTCCAGGCATCTCGGAGTGAACCAAACCGATGTTGTTCGGACATGTAGGAGATACAGAGAGATAGGAACTGTCGATGACATGCCCCTCTCAGGCCACCCAATGGCTACTACTACTACAGTGGATGATCGCTACCTACGGATTATGGCTCGGAGAAATCCTGATAGCAGCGCCACCATATTGAATAACGCTTTTCGTGCAGCTACAGGCCGTCGTGTTACGACTCAAACTGTGTGCCATAGGCTTCATGATGTGCAACTTCACTCCCGTCCTCCATGGGAAAGTCCATCTTTGCAACCACGACACCATGCACCGTGGTACAGATGGGCCCAACAACATGCCGAATGGACCGCTCAGGATTGGCATCACGTTCTCTTCGCCGATGAGTGTCGCATATGCCTTCAACCAGACAATCGTCGGAGACGTGTTTGGAGGCAACCCGCTCAGTCAGAACGCCTTAGTCACAATGTCCAGCGAGTGCAGCAAGGTGGAGGTTCCCTGCTGTTTAGGGGTGACATTATGTGGGGCCGACGTAAGACGCTGGTGGTCATGCAACGCGCCGTGCCGGCTGTACGATACGTGAATGCCATCGCCGACCAATAGTGCAACCACATCGGCAGCATATTGGCGAGGCATTCGTGTTTATGGACGAAAATTCGTGCTCCCATTACGCACATCTTGTGAATGACTTTCTTCAGGATAACGACATCGCTCGATTAGAGTGACCATCATGCTCTACAGACATGAACCCTTTCGAACAAGCCTGGGATAGATGGAAATGGACTGTTTATCGACGACGCGACCGACCAACCACTCTGAGGGATCTACGCCGAATCGCCGTTGAGGAGTGGGACAATCTGGACCAATAGTGCCTTGATGAAATGGTGGATAGTATGTCACGATGAATACACGCATACATCAATGCTATAGCACGTACTACTGGGTATTAGAGGTGTACAGCAATCTGGAGCACCACCTATGTAGGTCTCGCTGTATGGTGGTACAATATGCAATGTGTGATTTTCATGAGCAATAGAAAGGGCGGAAATTATGTTTATGTTGATCTCTATTCCAATTTTCTGTACAGGTTCCGGAACTCTCGCAACCGATGTGATGCAAAACATTTTTTGACGTGTGTGTATCCTTTACTTCCTCTCCTAGGGTCATTCTAGTTTGTCTGATGACGTCGACTTCATTTGCCGTGGCGCAGATGGCTTCTTCGGAACGTAAATATTTTAAGATACTCATTTTGTATGGTGCAGACCTTTTTGTCATGTAACAAAGTAGAATGATTTTTTCTTTTTTTTGTAGTGGAGTACGAGCGTTGCTGGAGATACCACTTTAGCTGGCGTATGACACCATTTTTACAGGAAACGGTACTACGCTGTCTAGGAACTTATTCTGGTAGGGATATAGAAGATCGCTGTATTACATACTGTGAAGCGCTACACACGTAATTCATAGTGAACTCTCGCCATGAACTGTGTCAATGCACATCGTAGTGAGTTAGATTTGATACTGGCCTAACAGGTCGAAATCGCGAAGGTCGTGAGTAAATACATCTAATAACAGTCCAGCTGGGGAATACTACCCTTTCGAAAATACTGCATGAATGTGAACGCAAGTCGGTAGAAAATATGATATAATCAGTTCAGACAACATTAAAACTACTTTTGTATTAATAATGTTTATATTGATTCATTGTTGTTTCTTGCGTCTCTACATTTGCCAGCGTAACACATAACACTAAAAGTACACAAAATAAAAGAAAATAACGAATTAGGACAATACAGAAGAGTGAAATTTCGGACTGTAAGATTCTATAATAAAAAAACACTGAAACCACGACATATAATAACAGTAAACATAATAATAATAATAGCATGAAACTGTTACAGTGATTTTCTAATAATGAAAATCTTAATGACGGTCAAAGCGAAGAGAAAATGTTTCCTGTTGCTTATTAGCAGGTACTATCTGGTATTCCCCTAGAATTCATTAGAAGGCGTGGGAAACTCAATTAACTACACCTGGGTCAGGTAAATAAGACTATGTTTTCTTTCCATAAATAGTTTTCGTAGTGCGTAGTGATCTTTAGCTGCATATAATCATAATAACACAATCTTGCACTTATAGTATTCATAAGTAACGTTTATTATTCTACCCACTTCACTGAATGTGTGTTTTTCAAGCACACCAAGAGCTTATGGAGGGACACAATTAAGAAGTCAAGTATCGCTGAATTTTTCTGATGCTTCCGTGGCTTTTACTGGCCTACGTTACTTAAGTAGTGGTTTCAAGTGCTCGAAATACACACTGAAACATCTCTTTGAATAGATACACAGTTACTAGGCATAGTTACTATCACAGAGCCGAATGAGGAATCTACAGCACTATAAAATTATGGATGAATTGAAATAACATTAATTACAGCTGAAACTTCCTGGCAGATTAAAACTGTGTGCCCGACCGAGACTCGAACTCGGGACCTTTGCCTTTCGCGGGCAAGTGCTCTACCATCTGAGCTACCGAAGCACGACTCACGCCCGGTACTCACAGCTTTACTTCTGCCAGTATCTCATTAATTACAGCTTTTACCTTTTATATAAATTACACACCATTTTATTTTCAGTGACACCAGTCAAAAAAGCTGTGGCGTCAAACTTACTATCGAGCGTATTCTATATAGACAGAACCAAGACCTTACATGCGGAGCGATTTTGGCTAGTCTAGATCCTAGAGCTCTTTAGCTGCGACATAAAATACACTGCCTGACAAAGATTGAAATATTTAGAAGGAAAATGTGAAATGAATAAAACTCCACTGGCTGGAATAGTGTATGACGATATTTTAGTCATAAAAAAATCGAGCCAAGTTTTTGAATGACCTTGGTGGTACGACCCCACTTCTCTGTACAACGCAGCATGCCATCTGGCCTTAACGCACACACTGGTCCGGTTGGGATGGGTGGCGTCAGGCTGTTGTATTCCCTGAGGGGCTGTTGTAACTGGTCCCTGACAGCCTGAATACCAGCACTGGGACGGAGCTGACGTCACATGGTCCCACACATCTTCTATTAGGTATAAAACTGCGAACCTTGCTGACCATAGGAATGCCTCAACATCATGAGGAGAGTTGACGGAGAGTGTGAGGACGAGCACTGTCCTGTTGGAAAATTTCACCATAGTACTGTTACATGGGAAGTAACACATGAGTGTACAAGAGGTCCGTGTCCTGCTTTTATACCGTCAGAGTACGCTCAGTCACTACCAGCTGTGAACTGTAGTCACGCCTTTTGGACGCCCAGAAATAACACAGCTGTGTCTCTCCAAAACGTTGGAAGAATAAGACCTCTCCTGAGGTCTCAGTAACATTCGCCGACGATGGTCATCCAGGGTAGCACAGAATGGTGATCCATCGCTACCCACAACGCAAAACCTTTCGTCAGGCTTTTTGTTTGTGCCTTCACGTCCGTGTTCTCATGAGAACGTCTGGCTGGTTTCGACAAGACTGCTACTGTTTCCTCGCTCTGCAAGGAAGAACGCTGCTACAAGGAGTGGAGCAGAACCAGCATCGTTCAACGAGGAAGGCTCGCTGTGAATGGAAGAGAGAAAACTGTGGAACAGCTGCACGAGACGGACTTGGTGGTGCGCCTGGTACTCCTTGCGTGGTCGGCCGCTGGCAGTAATAACTTGCTATCCGAAGGATGGAAGTACGACTCATCCGGCACTGTTTTCTGTAGAACAACCTGTTCCTTGATGCTCCTGGGGTAGTGTCTCGAACAGGTAGCAAGTTTGGCCGCTGTACAGATGGTATCACATTCACAGGAAGGAGCAAACCGTAATTCTGTTTGGTTTATATGGACAGTTGCTCTACGCAAGGTTGCCTATATTATTACTGCACTATCGTTAACTCTATGGAGCAGTTGTCCACTGCAGTGGATAGCTGTTAATAACGCTTCTTCGGCGTTTTAAGTTAGCCCTCAGGCTGCAGAAGCATTCAGGGCCCAGCACCAGTGATCGTGTATAACTTAAAATGTACACTTAGTGATCGACTGCATTTGCCCATAAAAAGTAACTATAAAAAGTCTCTTTCTCTGTATTACACTGAGGCGACAAAACTCGGGGAATACCTCCTAATATCATGTCGAACCTCCTTTCGCCCAGTGTAGTACGGCAGCTCGACGTGGCATGGAATAAACTAGATGTTGGAAGTATCCTGCAGAAATATTGAGCCATGCTGCCTCTGTAGCCGACCATAATTCCAAAGCTTTTAAAGGTGTTGTCGGTGCAGGATTTTGTGCACGAAATGACCTCTCAATTATGGCCCATAAATGTTCGGTGGGTGACTACACCATTCGCTCGGATTGTCCAGAATACTCTTAAAACCAACCATGAACAATTATGGCTCGGTGACACGGCGCGTTGTCTTCCATTAAAATTTCGTTGATGTGTGAGAACATGAATTCCATGACCGCTGCAAATGGTCTCCATAAGCCGAACATAACAATTTACAGCCAATGATCGGTTCAGCTGGCCCAGAGGATATAGTCCATTCCACGTAACCACAGCCCAAACCATTATGGAGCCACCACCAGATTGTACGGTGCCTTGTTGACAACTTCGGTCCGTGGTTTCGTAAGGTATGCCCTACACTCAACCTGGCCATCAGCTCTTACCAGCTGAAATCAGGGCTCATGTTACCAGGCCACGGTCTTCCAGTCGTATAGGGTTCAACCGGTGTGGTCGCTCACCCAGGAGAGGCGCTGCAGGGGATGTCGTGCGTTAGCAAAGGCACTCGCGTTGGCCATCTGCTGACAAAGCCCATTAACGAAAAATTTTGCTTCACTATCCTAACGGATAAGTTCATCGTACATCCTACATTCATTTATACGGTTGTTTCATGCAGTGTTGCTTGTCTGTTATCACTGACAACTTCACTCAAATACTGCTGCTCTTGGTTGATAAGTGAAGGCCTTCGGTCACTGTGTTGGTCCTGGTGAGAGGTAATGCCTGAAATTTAGTTCTGAGCACACGCTTGACACTGTGAATCCCAGAAAATTGAATTCCCTTACGATTGTCGAAATTTAATGTCCCATGCGTCTAGCTCCAACTACGATTCTGTGGTCTAAGACTGTTACTTCCCGTCGTGCGGAGATAATCACGTTGGAAACCTTTCCACATGAAACATTTGAGTACAAATGACTGCTCCACCAACAAACTACCCGTTTTCTTCCTTGCCTACGCGAGGCTGTATATATATATGGGAATATCGCCATTCCATGACTTTTGACACTCCAGTATATTATTTTGCTGTAATTTTATTGTTCCACCACCGGTAATCTCAAAAAGGGCAATCTGTGAAAAATGATTCATTTTAGCAGATACTCTAAGATATAAGAAAGTGTCATCTCAAGCAGGCAGCGTTTCTTAACACGTTTACAAGGCGACCGGCAGTAGTTTACGCGGAGCCGCTCTGCGCAGTGTTGACGGGGTCTCGTTCACCCTTTCCCCTGTGGCGCGAAACACCCACTGCACAGTTCCGTTTCACGGATGCAGGAACGCCCCGGTACTGGCCGTGCAGTATCACTCAGAATCATGTTGCCAATCACCTCCCGCTGCAGAAGTGTGACAGATAACTGCTAGCTGCAGCGATCCCTTCCATGTCATTGTGGCATAAATATAGGAAAAAATTTTAACAGGTGTTACTGAATTAATGGACTCCACAAATAGCCTTGTTTAAAAAGTCGGTTTGAAGCGAACAGAATATGTATAACTGGAAATAATAAATACGTAGGCTAATTTTGTATTTGAATTGAACCTTTAATCATGTAAATTAATGCTCAGTTGTGTTGCTTTCCAGGAAAGGAATTATAAGAATGAAGATTAAAGAGTGGATTAGTTCTTCTCATGAACTTCAGGCTTGCGTGTTATGTTCCAGTTTCGTAATCTACAAAAAATGTAGTTTGTACATTTTCCGACCTCATCCTTCGGTACCTTGCTCGTATTTTTCCGCAATGCACAAGCAGCGGTTTCTAATGGAATTCTTGCTTTTATATCCGTTTCCGTCCTGAAGATAATCACCGTATATTTGAGACCAGTACTGGAAAGAAAACAGTCAGAAACGAAGAATTGCTGTCTACAGATAAGTAGAAATATTCAAGCAATAATGATTGGTATCCTTGGAAACGATTGCTGGCCAAGCTAGGTATGGGAAGAGAAGTCACTTGTTTACATTTTTGGCGCGTATGTTATTCGCTAATGTGAAGTCTTTGACGCGATAGT
This sequence comes from Schistocerca cancellata, assembly GCF_023864275.1. Classification (NCBI taxonomy): domain Eukaryota; kingdom Metazoa; phylum Arthropoda; class Insecta; order Orthoptera; family Acrididae; genus Schistocerca; species Schistocerca cancellata. The sequence continues at coordinate 406,674,224 of NC_064626.1, read as the reverse complement.
AACGGATCGTACCTCGCGAACTCTGTTAGGAGACTTCCGAATATCGGGTAGTGGGCAACTCGGCGCCCAACTAGGCACCAAATTTCAAGCCTTACCTCTCACTACGAACAACGCAGTGGTCGACGGCCCTCACGTAACAACCGAAAGCACGGGCGTTTGAGTAGGGTTGTCAGTGCTAACAGACAAGCAAGACTGCTTGAAGTCACAACAGAATCAGTGTGGAATGTACGACTAACATATCCGTTAGGACAGTGCGACGAAATATGGTGTTAATGGAACTCTCAACAACTGTCTCAATGCAAACATTTCACTTGTGATACCGGCGAGTGCTTTTACTGGTTGAGGTCAAATATACAGTGGAACATAACGGCAAAGAATTATCCCTTAGAGAGCAAGCACGTAGTTAGTTTCATACACGTTGCAGTCAACACAGAGTGGATTCGGTTGAATGTACACTACTGGCCATTAAAATTGCTACACCATGAAGATGACGCGCCACAGACGCGAAATTTAACCAACAGGAAGAGGAGACTGTGATATGCAAATGATTAGCTTTTCACAGCGCCGGTGGCGACACCTACAACGTGTTGACATGAGGAAAGTTTCCAACCGATTTCTCATACACAAACAGCAGTTGACCGGCGTTACCTGGTGAAACGTTGTTGCGATACCTCGCGTAAGGAGGAGAAATGCGTACCATCAAGTTTCCGACTTTGATAAAGGTCGGATTGTAGCCTATCGCGATTGCGGTTTATCGTATCGCGACATTGCTGCTCGCGTTGGTCGAGATCCAATGACTTTTAGCAGAATATGGAATCAGTGGGTTCAGGAGGGTAATACGGAACGACGTGCTGGATCCTAGCGGCCTCTTATCACTATCAGTCGAGATGACAGGCATCTTATACGCATGGCTGTAACGGATCGTGCAGCCACGTCTCGATCCCTGAGTCAACACATGGGGACGTTTGCAAGACAACAACCATCTGCACGTACAGTTCGACGTCGTTTGCACCAGCATGGACTATCAGGTCGGAGACCGTGGCTGCGGTTACCCTTGACCCTGCATCACAGACAGGAGCGCTTGCAATGGTGTACTCAACGACGAACCTGGGTGCACGAATGGCAAAACGTCATTTTTTCGGATGAATCCAGGTTCTGTTTACAGCATCATGATGGTCGCATCCGTGTTTGGCGACATCGCGATAAACGTACATGGGGAGCATGTATTCGTCATCGCCATACTGGTGTATCACGCGGCGTGATGGTATGGGGTGCCATTGGTTACACGCCTCGATCACCTCTTATTCGCATTGACGGCACTTTGAACAGTGGACGTTACGTTTCAGATGTGTTACGACCCGTGGCTCTACCTTTCATTCGATCCCTGCGAAACCCTACGTTTCAGTAGGATAATGGACGACCGCATTTACAGGTCCTGTACGGGCCTTTCTGGATACACAAAATGTTCGACTGCTGCTGATCTCTCACTAATTGAAAAAGTCTGGGCAATGGTGACCGATCAACTGGCTCGTCACAATATGCCAGTCACTACTCTTGGTGAACTGTGGTATCGTGTTGAAACTGCATGGATAGCTGTACCTGTACACACCATCCAAGCTCTGTTTGACTCAATGCCCAGGCGTATCAAGGCAGTTATTACGGCCAGAGGTGGTTGTTCTGGGTACTGATTTCTCTGGATCTATGCACCCAAATTGCGTGAAAATGTAATCACATGTCAGTTCCAGTATAAAATATTTGTCACAATGAATACCCGTTTATCATCTGCATTTTTTCTTGGTGTAGCAATTTTAATGGCCAGTAGTGTAACATCCACTGGCGATTTCCGGAAACGTGGGTACTTTCAAGACTAGTCGCTACCTAACCGAAGTTCAACCTCCAGAAACCTTACCTGTCTTCATAAAAACTTCTACGCCGAATTCAAATGTGAGAAAACATATCCATGTATTAGCTGGTTCTGGGTAAAGTAGGAGCTGTCACGCCTTGTAGAAGGAGGTACCTCACCTTGTTTAGGACACTGCCTTTCAAAGAGTGACTCTCCAGCAATATGTCTTGGCTTAAGAGCGTACGTCACAAGACAACTCATCACTGCTTGGAGTAATTATAACCGAAGTTGATACAACGATGACTTAGCAAATAGAAAGAAAATAATACCCTGGAACTATCCCAAATATTTGGTGGGAGTGCAAGGGACCACCACGGATAAATACTCTACAATGACCTATATTAATGCTGAATCTATTGTATAATGGGTGAAAGTCTCTGTGACATTGCACACCTACGGTGTGAACACCGGAATAATTAGCCAATGCCCCGTAAGGACCTAGTTTAAAATAATTATGAACACAAAAGAGAGTAGACTCAAAGACAACAATCGTAATGGGTGTCTACTGTTCTCACCTGCACAAGTTAAAGCCACTTTTGCTGCTAATTATAGAACATCCAGCATTAAATAACATCATTGACCTTTGACTATAGAGGTCGACTTGTTCCATGTTAACAAATGTCGTCGTAAATAATTAGCGTGAGTTCAAGGGAAAATGAACTGAATATAAATGGAACCAAACCAACCTTGGTAGCATTCATGCTACTCCCAAACTTGAAATAGCCTTTGCACACGTTTTTGTTCTCTGGAAGACAAATGAACAGAGATCGTCTGTTGGATGAAACAGAAAAAGCAGCGAGATTATACAGAATAATTATACGAAAATATTGCGTAAAAACTATACGAAAAGGCATGAAATTACCGTTCCACATATTCTTAAGTTTAGTCGCTTGGAAAATGTCTACCACCACAAAGGCTCCTTCCATTCATTCCTGATCTGCACTGTTGCTGGATGCTCGAGTGCACCACTTGCCTGTCTTCTTTTTGATAAGGCACGTCCCTGGACATCTTCTTCGCCTATTCTCTGAACTAAAGTAGCATTTCAATTTTCTTAAATTTTCTCTGGCGTTTTAATCGTCAGTATTGTTTTGTAACATGTCAAACGCTTCTAGTTTCTTCTTCATCAGCTTTTATAGTGTTTATATTTCATTTTCATACAATTCTGTGTTCGTAACGCTCAGTCTAGGGAAATATCTGTGTTCGTATTCCATGTAGTCCTTTTGTTTTTACACATTGCACGAGGTGCATACACTACCTCATGCACAAACACACACACACACACACACACACACACACATTCAGTTAACCCTGGGAAAACGACGACAAACGTACAACTTCGTTACATTCTTCACACTTCCCCATGCATATGGAAATCCGAAACTGTATACTCCCGTAAGAGGGGATATGTGGAGATGTTGGCCTCATAGATACGAAAGAAGGTTAGTAGGGTCAAATCGAGACCTTCGACTCAATGGTCACTTTGTGTTACTTAAATAAACCTTAAGGTATTGTGTATACGTCCACTATCTGCTTATACTCGAAATTTGAATGTGTTACTTTCACATACATGTTTAATCTCCTGGTTATCTAATATACCGTTTGGTTTTATAGTGGGGAATACTGTATCGAATTTTTAATTCCTCATAGAAAAGTAGTATTCTGACTCTTGTTTCCCTGTGCAGTTATTATCCACAATTCTTTAAACAGTGTACTATAATGAGTCAATTTATTGTTTTTGGATGGATCTATGATCCATTTCTATAGTTTTAAAATTATTTCCGTATGTTCTGCATTTGATCTACAAAAAAATCTTATGTAAATATAACATAGTAAACTACTAGTCTCTTCCGGCTCTTCATCATCCTCATACAAGTCTTATATTCAACTTAAATTCCTCAGAAAGAAATGGGCTATTTCGGTTCATCTCATCAATAATTTCGTTATTTTGCAACGTCTATGTTGATTTAGTATCTTTGATTGTAGACCCTCACCGAAATATTACGTCATTTGTAGCACAACTTCTTCAGCACAATAATTATTTACTGAGTATGTTGCTTATCATATCCTGTAGAAGGAGATAGTTCTCATTAAAACGTCGATCATAATACCATACGAAAGCTTTATTTATCGATATTTAACCACGATAATACATTTCTCCTCATAAATGACTAAACTACTTTTCAGCACAATCAATTCTTTGCGCTGTCTTTGTGGGGATGGTATAAGTAAAATAACATAAAAAATCTAATGATATAGCTATCCTTTTTCGTCGACCGGGTCTGTGGCTAAAATAACCTACAAATAAGGTTTGTTTGCATCACGCGCTGAAGGAAGGTTAAGGGATGGAGGACGATGTTTTACATAGAGACATTTCTTTTAAAACTGATTTTGTTTTAATTACAGTATTAGCGAAGTTTGCCGTTTCTGAAACCTTAATAGCACCTGCGTTTGGAATTCCTCCCCACTAAGAATCAAACAGATTGCATCGACGCACTACGGCAATTGTATTAAACACCGATAGATAACAGTTATGATAACGGCGGCCGCTTAAAACAACGCGTCCAATGGCGGAAATTTTTGCGGTGCTAATGTATGGGTATGGCGCCGCTAGCCTTATTTTCATTGGAGCAGGTGGAGAACGCTGCCGCGCTAAGCTGCATGTTTTTACGCCCATGTGCACAATACCGACATCATTCCATGGCACCCAAAACAAGACGGCCCAGTGTTAGCTCTGGTTTTAAGAAAAACACAACGAATTTCGTATCCTCTAGAAGTGCTTGGCCACCGAAAGAAAAGTGTAGAATTTACGCCGTGCTTCGTTCACATTCAAGAAATTTGTCAGTAGTCTTTTTTCGTCTGGAATACGCAAAAACAAAATTAGATTGTTTCGCGATGTTACCAATGTGTGTGCCCACTTGCGTTTTTTTTTTTTTTTCTTTCTTGTTTCTTCCTCTTTCTCTCTCTGTTTGTATTGGCACCAGGTAACCTCCGTGACTGAGGTAGCTATGACGCATGATTTAGGTCTATCCGTTTAGAGAACTGTTTTGGAATAAATTTTCATTCTTGGGCTTTCGATTCCTGCCCAGCGAACAATATGCAAGTGTCTTACCATAAAGCTCAAACTTCTCAGAGGTGTGTCGGTGTAAGAAAATATGTGATACTGTTGGTGATGCGATGTCCGAAATATGGCTACGTTATTCCGGTGCGCTCCGAGGTGTTGCCTCTTTCAAACCAAAATGCAAAATAGACACTACGCGTCATAATTGTACATTAAGCGGCTTATCCGCACGATACGATATATTGTAACATTTCTTCACAGATCGTACTATGGAAACGGCCAAGTTTCCACAAGGTTATTGGGTCAACATTAAAAGTGCAAACCGGGTTTCTGCTCTAGTCTCATACAGGGTGTTTCAAAAATGACCGGTATATTTGAAACGGTAATAAAAACTAAAGGAGCAGCGATAGAAATACACCGTTTGTTGCAATATGCTTGGGACAACAGTACATTTCAGGCAGACAAACTTTCGAAATTACAGTAGTTACAATTGTCAACAACAGATGGCGCTGCGGTCTGGGAAACTCTATAGTACGATATTTTCCACATATCCACCATGCGTAGCAATAATATGGCGTAGTCTCTGAATGAAATTACCCGAAACCTATGACAACGTGTCTGGCGGAATGGCTTCACATGCAGATGAGATGTACTGCTTCAGCTGTTCAATTTTTTCTGGATTCTGGCGGTACACCTGGTCTTTCAAGTGTCCCCACAGAAAGAAGTCACAGGGGTTTATGTCTGGCGAATAGGGAGGCCAATCCACGCCGCCTCCTATATGTTTCGGATAGCCTAAAGCAATCACACGATCATCGAAATATTCATTCAGGAAATTAAAGTCGTCGGCCGTGCGATGTGGCCGGGCACCATCTTGCATAAACCACGAGGTGTTCGCAGTGTCGTCTAAGGCAGTTTGTACCGCCACAAATTCACGAAGAATGTCCAGATAGCGTGATGCAGTAATCGTTTCGGATCTGAAAAATGGGCCAATGATTCCTTTGGAAGAAATGGCGGCCCAGACCAGTACTTTTTGAGGATGCAGGGACGATGGGACTGCAACATGGGGCTTTTCGGTTCCCCATATGCGCCAGTTCTGTTTATTGACGAAGCCGTCCAGGTAAAAATAAGCTTCGTCAGTAAACCAAATGCTGCCCACATGCATATCGCCGTCATCAATCCTGTGCACTATATCGTTAGCGAATGTCTCTCGTGCAGCAATGGTAGCGGCGCTGAGGGGTTGCCGCGTTTGAATTTTGTATGGATAGAGGTGTAAACTCTGGCGCATGAGACGATACGTGGACGTTGGCGTCATTTGGACCGCAGCTGCAACACGGCGAACGGAAACCCGAGGCCGCTGTTGGATCACCTGCTGCTTTAGCTGCGCGTTGCCCTCTGTCGTTGCCGTAAGCGGTCGCCCTACCTTTCCAGCACGTTCATCCGTCACGTTCCCAGTCCGTTGAAATTTTTCAAACAGATCCTTTATTGTACCGCTTTTCGGTCCTTTGGTTACATTAAACCTCCGTCGAAAACTTAGTCTTGTTGCAACAACACTGTGTTCTAAGCAGTGGAATTCCAACACCAGAAAAATCCTCTGTTCTAAGGAATAAACCATGTTGTCCACAGCACACTTGCACGTTGTGAACAGCACACGCTCACAGCAGAAAGACGACGTACAGAATGGCGCACCCACAGACTGCGTTGTCTTCTATATTTTTCACATCACTTGCAGCGCCATCTGTTGTTGAAAATTGTAACTACTGTCATTCCGAAAGTTTGTCCGCCTGAAAAATGTACTGTTGTCCCAAGCATATTGCAACAAACGGTATATTTCTATCGCTGCTCGTTTAGTTTTTATTGCCGTTTCAAATATACCGGTCATTTTTGAAACACCCTGTATAAAAATTCGTTATTGAGCTTAACTTCGATTGTGTTTATCCGTATTCTCCATTTGTTTGAGGATATAAGTGGAACCGGTTTGGTACGCTCACGATGCTATAGAGACACATCGATGTATCGCAGATTTGTAGTTTTCGTAAGCCTATTCTGCTTTACCTGAAATGAGATCAGTAATCCAGAACTTCGGAAGATTCTGATGTGTATGGCCATTTTTTGAGTAACTCTTCCGGTGGTTCCTGAAATCAGATGAGTATACTAGGTCTTCGGAAAATCATGATACGTAAGACAGTCTTTGTCTCTGTTGTTCAGTATTAAGAATGAAACAACAATATGTGAATTTTTCGTGGGAACATAACTTCAGGTTCTTGCCTGAATTTTTTACTTAACGGGGAAATGAAGGCAACAATTTTTAAACGAAAAGATTAAGATTATAATCGAGTCCTTCGACGTAAGTTGTAGGTAATTTTTAGATCTAGAATGAGCAACGAAATACTAAACGACGACCACAGCATTCGAAAATGCCACCATCAGAAAAGAGAAACTACCTACATTTCCCGGATACGTAGATACAGGCATAACGAATCTGCGCGTAACATCGTTGTTACGCAATACACATTTACCAAAGGTAAAGACCTTTAAATGCAACAAATATGGAGGTAATAACATCAGTATGTTCTTAAGAATAACTTCCCGCTGCCTCATTTATGTAATAATTCTTATATCAGTTTCTTACGTCAAGATGTCGGTGCAGTAGATCCTGTGTGGAAAATGACTACGATTACGCTGAAATTCGCTGTAATTAGAGGGAGTCGCTCAGTCCCGTCGACATGCAGAGAATATGCACCAGTTTCAAGTAACACAACTCCACAACGGTTTCTCAAATGTATAAAACCTGCTAAATAATGTATCCATAGCACCAATAAGGAGCACAGGTGTGAAGACAGGCGTAAAGACGATGAGACGACTACTGCTCAGGAATTCTTTCTGAATTGTCGTCGTCACATCGTCTTTACTGATGTACCTGTTTTGTGACTTGAGCTGTTGTTGACGCATCAGTTGTACTGACTTAACCTGTTTTTCCTCCTCTTCTCCTTAATTCTCCTATGGATATTTTATTTAGCATTTTTTTTTATATTTGTCAAACCATTGTGGGGCTGTATTGTTGTAACTAGAGCTTGTTCTCAGTATATCGACGAGAGTGACGTGTAGTTACATTCTGGGCGTTCTGAAAATCCGAAGACACAGCTAGTTACTGTCGAAGCTGGTCATGAAATAAACTATTTCACATCAAGCGATCTTGCCTTCTAATACTACAGATTATCTGGTATTAGGGCCTAGGTGGTGACTCTTTGGTGAACTCTTCGCACCGGATTCGAGAGTAACTGGCCTCGAACTCCCATCTCGTCAATCTGACTCCTGTGTGTGTTTTAACAGAACTATAGCAACTTCTGGAATGTTTCACATGCAAACAAGACAGCCGTGTTCTTTCCCAGTTCTTTTGCTGCGCGAATTGGAGCTCTGTTCCGAATGACACATCGTCGACGGGACTTTAACCCAAATCTTCCGTTCTCCCTTTGCGTTTTTGCCACAAACGATTTAGAGAAACAACAGTTCAGCAAAATTAGGATCACCGAATAGATATCCGAACCCATTCTTTTAAGCGATGCGCCATCTCGCTAGCGGAACAGTATGATGGAAACTGTCGCAGAAACAAGAGTCCAATGGATGTGGGCGGGTCACGGTGGAAGGTTTCAATTGAGTGCTTCCTGGGACACGGCCGCGCGGGAATTCGGCGTGGACGTAGGTACGAGTTGCAGCGCGCAGGCTGCGCCGACAATAGCGGCCGTAATGAGGGCGGACGAGCCGCACCCGGCTTCGGCGCCCGGCGCTGTCAATTCGCGGACGCCTCCTCCCCTCCCCCTCCCCACCCACTGCCCCTTCTCCGCTCACCGCAGCCACCTGCATGATTAATTCCGACAGCCTGCTAACAGTTTCTGCGGTCGCTGCCGAGAGTAAGAGGCGGTTTAGTAATAGCACTGGCAGAGGTATGCGACTCCTACGTTGTGCGTTCATCTCTTCCAAATGCTGCGTCTTATTTCTTCTCAGAGAATGTTCAACACGTTAATTGTCTGCGATTCGTAGATAAGTGAAAGCTTCGACAAAGGACGAGCAATGTTTTGATTTATTTTTTGGAATTCCAAGAAAGTGAGGCGGGATAGTGTAGGTGATAAAGGCAGAACATGTAAACAGAATGAGTTTTTCACTCCGCAGCGGAGTGTGCGCTGATATGAAACTTCCTGGCAGATTAAAACTGTGTGCCGGACTGAAATTCGAATTCGGGACCTTTGCCTTACGCGGGCAAGTGCTCTACCAACTGAGCTACCCAAGCACGACTCACGCCCTGTCCTCACAGCTTTACTTCCGCCAGTACCTCGTCTCCTACCTTCCAAACTGTACAGAATCTCCCCTGCAAACCGAGTTCGAGTCTCGGTCCGGCACACAGTTTTAATCTGCCAGGAAGTTTCAACATGTAAACAAATTATTATATCTGGGTCGCGACTCTACACACCATTCTGTGATGATGGAGAGACTACAAAAAATATTCGGTATATGAGAAGCAGAATCAAAAGACATATAGAAGTCAGCACTAAATTGCACTAAAAGTGAATATTGGGCACTGGCAGACCAAGGATGAATATGCCAAACAGCCTTCCGACTACAGGCCAATTTGCATTTTACAGCACTATCCAATGCTTTAGAATACATGATTCACGAATAGCTGACAAATTATTTAACATCTAATAATCTTTCACATGAATACCAATCTGGTTTCCTGTGAAACAGCCGCACGACTCCTGTACTTGTTAGCGTAACTGGCGAACTGAAACAAGCTATGAACAAACGACAGGTGACTGTTTTACGATTTTTGGCTTTCAACAAAGTTATGGAAATTTCATAATTTGCACATGGCTGAAGCAGCACCATCTTCACGGTAAATAATAACAGCCAAACAGTTGCAGGATAAAGATTTATTGAAATCCTTGATCATGGTTTCTGTATACCTAAACATAACTTCATCAGAAGAAAAAATACACCTGAACAGGAAGACTCCTTCATTAGCAAAAAACTCAGCACCATAACTGACATAGACGGAAAAAAACAGCCACTTATAGCTTTAAATAGCCGTGAATATTACTAAAGTATTACAAGCACAAAAACTTTTAGTCACTTACTAAAATCACATCCTGCAGTGGCGATACATATAATAATAGTGCCAAAGGCATCGTCAGTATTTAAAATTAAAATACCACCTCTATCTGTACATCATAATTACGAAGAGAAGGTCAAACTAGCGTGAAGAGGTTGTGAAAGTCCTAGGGCAGACAGTTTCACCCAGAGAGAGTTCTTGTGGTATGCGCTCATTAAAACCCGGTGATACATATCATATGCATCAATATTTTAAGTGTTGTGCTAATTCAAACCCTCTGTCTTAATAAATAAATCATATCAGAACCATTTAAAACACCTACATAGAATACAAAATATGAATACAAATTTTCGTGTGTCCTACTGTCAAGCACGTGAAGCTTGCGCTAAGGAACATATTCCACGAAAGAGGGCAATAGTGTTATTCGCGAGAATCTGGTGCAAATTAAAGACTAGGATACATACTAGCGAAAACGAAAGAAATGTTGTAGTAAATCGAAACCATCTGTTGTCGTGAATAAAAAACATAACAGAATCATAATGCTGTGTTCGCATCGACCTTCTCCTCATAATTATGCTGTACAGATGTAGGTGGTATTTCAGTTTTTAACTACTGACAACGCACTATTGTTTTATGTATCTCCACTGCAGGATGTGATTTTAGTAAGTGACTAAAAATTTTTGTGCTTGTAGTACTTTGGCAATTTTCACGGTTACTTAAAGCTATAAGGGTTTGGTTTTTTCTTCTATCTCAATTATGGTGCTAAGTTTTTTGTTAATGAAGGTGTCTTACTGTTCAGGTGTATTTTTTCTTCTGATGAAGACATATTTAGATATTCCGAAACCGTGGTCAAGGCTCTCTATAAATCTTTATCCTGCAACTGCTTGGCTGTTATCATTTACTGTGAAGCTTTGGAAATTGCCGATTTTACCATTCTGACTGCTAATCTTACAAGACAAAATTTTCCTTCAAGTATTGTATTGTGCTTCCACTTGTACCTTACATCTTGCCAACAATGCACAACGTAACAAAAAAGGCCCGCAAGGGTTAGTATTGGGCCCATTGCTTTTGTCATTATATGTCACTGATGTGTGAACTATTCCATCCCACAGCAAATACCACCTGTGCACTGACGACGATTAGTTTTATCTACTTGCAAGTCCACGAAACCTTTGCACGGCCATCCATCTCGCAAATGCCGATTTAACTGCCCTATCAGTGAGGGTGCAGAACATTTGTTTGAAACTTAACGCAGCTAAACCGTAAGCAATCTTGGTTGCTCACAAAAGGCTTCTTACCCCTCAGTTCAGAAAATCTCTTCCACAATTATTCCTAAACAGGTCAGAAATAACCTTTTCTTCTTCTGCAAAGAACTAGGGGATCATTCTGCATCATCATTTAGACAGGCCTGGACACACAACTATCGGCTTAAGAAGGTGTCAGCGCCGGTTCACTCACTAGAGATGTATAAAAAGTAAACTCTTTGACTTTAAAAAGAAGCTCGTAGAGACACTAAACTCCTCATACTTGTTATAGTGATACCATTCTCCAAGGACTTTGCTACGAAAACTCAGGAAGGCTGGAACAGGTGTCGAATGATTCTGTTCGATACACTTGTGTCGTACGCTTTTTCGATCATATGACACCAGCCTACGAAAATTTATCATGGCTACGTGCCAACAACCGTAGAGACTATCATACTCTATATTTATCCTCCTTTCAGTCATTGCTCTCCCTCTTACATGTCTTCAACTATTACTCTAATACCTGAACAGTACAGGGGAAAGACTCGTTTCCAGCCAAGCAAAATTCTCTCTGCACCCACATATAACAGTACAGTGTTTTCTAACTCACAAAATTTTAAACATGTCTGAAGCAGATCTGTTGAAAACCCTCACGGTAAATGATAACAGCCAAACAGTTGCAGGATAAGGATTTATTGAAATCCTTGACCACGGTTTCGGTATATCTAAATATACCTTCATCAGAAGCAAAATTACACCTGAACAGGAAGACACCTTCATTAGCAAAAAAAAATTATCAACATAACTGAAAAAAATACTTATAGCTTTAAGTAACCACGAAAATTACCAAAGTATTACAAGCACAAAAACTTTTAGTCACTTATTAAAGTCACATCCTACAGTGGAGATACATAAAACAATCGTACAAAAGGCGTCGTCAGTAGTTAAAATTAAAATATCATCTCCATTTGTACAGCATAATTATGAAGAGATGGTCGATGCGGACACGGTATATTATCAGTACTTAGCCTGTGAACCAGCGTGAAGAGGGTGTGGGAGCACTAGGGCAGACAGATTCACCGAGAGATGGCAGTTGTGGTATGCGAGAGACACACGCGCACATTAAAACCCAGGGATACATACTCATGCGCGACAAAATTTTAAAGGTTGTGTTAATTCAAACCCTCTGTCTTAATAATTAAAACATATCAGAAGCATTTAAAACACCTCCATACAATATAAAATATGAATGCCAATTTACCTGTGTCCTAGAGTCAAGCAGGTGAAGCTTGCGATAATGAACACATCGAACAAGAGAGGACACTAGTGTTTTACGTATTTTTAATGATTATTGTTCGCGGTTCTCGATGTCTAGGTGTGGTTTAAATGATTCTGTTATGTTTTCTATTCATGACGACGTATGGTTTCGATTTACTACAACTTTTTGTTCGTTTTCACTAGTACGTATCCTAGTCTTTAATTTGCGCGAGATTCTCGAGCATAACACTAGTGCCCTCTCAAGCTTCACCTGCTTGACCTTATGACCCAGGTAAATTGGTATTCATATTTTCCATTGTATGTAGGTGTTTTAAATACTTCTGATATGTTTTAATTATTAAGACAGAGGATTTGAATTAGCACAACCTTTAAAATTTTGACGCGCATGAGTATGTATCCCTGGGTTTTAACGTGCGCGAGTGTCTCTCGCAAAACACAAGTGCCATCTCTCGGTGAAACTGTCTGCCCTAGTGCTCCCACACCGTCTTCACGCTACTTCACAGGCTAAGTACTGATAATATACCGTGTCCGCATCGACCATCTCTTCATAATTATGCTGTACAAATGGAGATGATATTTTAATTTTAACTACTAACGACGCCTTTTACACGATTGTTTTATGTATCTCCACTGTAGGATGTGACTTAAATAAGTGACTAAAAGTTTTTGTGCTTGTAATACTTTGGTAATTTTCGTGGTTGCTTAAAGCTATAAGTGTTTTTTTTTTTTCAGTTATGTTGCTAAGGTTTTTTTTGCTAATGAGGATGTTTTCCCGTTCAGGTGCATTTTTGCTTCTGATGGAGGTATATGTAGATATACCGAAACCGTGGTCAAGGATTTCAATAAATCTTTATCCTGCAACTGTTTGGCTGTTATCATTTACTGTGGAGATATTCTAAATTATTTTCTGTATCAGGAACTCGACTGTGGAAAATTCCTTCTCAAAATATAAGAGAAATTAAATACCTTTCAAACTTCATAAGACAGCTAACGGTCCACTACATCTCCTACACTCTGTGCAGCTGCTTCTCCTCAGTCCCCTCCCTCATAACTTTTCCCGGCCCCTTGTCAGCAAAGTTCTCTGCTTGTATTCTGTTGTGTCCTAGCAGCCATATTTGCTGTCGTTTCAATGTACTCCTCTTCCTTTATCCATTCCGCTTCTAAAAATACTAAACATGACTTCAAATTTGCTACGCTAATCTCTATCGTTCTAAATGGACTTTACTACTAATATTGTCGTTATTATCAGTGTCAGTTATAATAATAATAATAATAATTACTATTATTATTATTGTTGAGAAGATTTTGTGATATATTTGGTATGTAATTGCTCCTGATGGGATGTAAAAGAGGGCCTTAAGCCACTAATCTGGTCAGACTAAATTAGCAGAAAGTAAATAAATACCTTGCAGGGAGAGCTCAGATGAGATTTTCCAGGTGAGGATGGAGTACTGGACACAAAAAAGGTGCAAGATGTAAACTAACGATATGAATGAGGAAAGAATAACATTTAGGAACGATTAGGAGAAATATATGACCAATGATTGGAAGCTGATTACGAGACGTACTGAACTATAAACCGAAACCCTGACAACAAAAGATTAAGTATTTGCACTAGAAGCAATCTGGTAATTTTTTTCTGAGAACAGTAGTTTTTCTTTTGTTTTCTTTTTGCTTCTAACGAGTACAGGTGTCAGACAAACTCTTGAATATTGTGGAATAGAACCGTACGGAAAGCGTTAGTCAACGTGTTGGCTACAAAGATTCACAAACAGTGAGATCGAAGTCCAACATGGAAACCGAAACACAAAAAGGATGTGTCTGAACCTCAGAAAAAAATGGTTCAAATGGCTCTGAGCACTATGGGACTTAACATCTGAGGTCATAAGTCCCCTAGAACTTAGAGCTACTTAAACCTAACTAACCTAAGGACATCACACACACCCATGCCCTAGGCAGGATTCGAACCTGCGAACGTAGTGGTCGTGCGGTTCCAGACTGAAGCGCCTAGAACCGCTCGGCCACCCCGGCCGGCCTGAACCTCAGAATGTAAAACAATGGAAAAATTCAAAATAATGTGCGCAGTCGCCACAACGGTTCCACAAGTAATTTGTTGACATCCTGAAATATTATAAATAAAATTTTTATAAACAATTTAAAATTTATAAACAATGCACATTAAGGCATTCGTCATGAATGTGAATAAATTCTCAACATAACAGATGGACGACAGTATTGTAAAAATAGCATCTATGATGAAGAGCCAAAACTGAAATACTGTAACTAGTCCAAAAAGGGAAGAAAATGTTACCCATCTAACAGCTTATGTATCATACTCTGAAACAATAAGAAAATCATAGAAGTTTTCCTGCTAAAGCAACGTTTCCAGTAATCAAAATTTATTTCAGAATTTGAGAAAGGGAATATTTTAAAGTGAATTCGTTTTTAATAAATATAAGATAATTGTAAATTTGTATAAAATTTTTGAAATTTTTGAAATTTAGTTAGCAGAAATAAACTGAAAGATATAATAAACTGCTGACATCACATTCCCCCATTTATGATATCTAAATAATGTTTTCAGATGCATATGTACACAGAAAATAAGTTTACAGATGTTTCTATTGAATATTGAAAATAACTTACTAATTTACTTTTGAACAGATTCTGCAACAAGATGGATATAGTGATACGACGCTTATTACTGTGTTGTTGAAAGCAGCGGGGACATAGGATGTGTTAAGTGTAAATGCCAAGACAGCCGCTGCAGTAGTATTACATTCCTTAAGGATTTCTACCTGGAAACTATAATGTGTCAAATTTGATGGCATGGACAACAATAAAGGCCTAACACAAATTTGGTAAAAAACGATTTTGTAAAACTAAAACATAAAACTGAATACAAATTTTATGTGGACTACCTATTTCAGGTGCAAATACGTTAGTGTATATATGGTATAATAACACTGTTATAATTAAAAACCTTATTCCAATTAGCAAACTATATATACAGACAGTAAAAGAACAATAAAACCGTACAGATATTACAATACCAATGGGAGCTATACTTAGCGTACTATATCATACTACACAAGGTAAATAAACGAATGAAATGCAAAAACGGCGTTCCTGAAAGATTACGTAATAGAAATCGCTGTTTGGCATATGTCAGTGACGCACTTCTTTCTCAAGCTATTTGTCCGCGAAAGTTGTGTATTCCGTAGTTCGCTATCGGTGTGTCGATTAGTATGCAGGAGGAATGACATGAATAGTACAATTTTTTGGAACTGAAATAATAATCAGTATTAAATACCATAGTGAAAAGGGAAACACTTTAAGGAACAAAATGTGTAACTGATAAACTTCTGAAAAGCCGAAGGCAGTTTCAGAACGTCATCATTAAAGATCCTTGGACTTAAAAAATAACAAGTAATAACAAAGGTTACCTCTGCACTAATATTTTATCAACCACTTATGTCACATAAAAGTGTTGCAGCTGTTATAGGTAATACATGACCGTGAGGCTCCAATCTGCTGGCGTTAATTTATGGTGTCCCTATTGATAATATCACGTGTTGTTTCGGAACAGTTTAAATGCCAGATTCAAGGAAATCATCAGATCTACTACTTTTGTAAGTCATTTTGCATGTCAACTATTTAAAATATTCCAGTTTGTGACGAAATAAATTAAGTGCTCGACACAGGAAAGAAAAATACAGTTTTGCATCTTTCTGTCATGCCTTTTCTTTATCGTGTATGAGAGTGGTAATTATTAAACATTTATACCCAGACCGTATTTCAGCCTTTCTTGTTGGAAATTAGTCTTACGAACACAATAATGAATAAATGTTAAAAATATTGCGATGATGGTATTTTGAAATGACCAGATTTATTGTATTTGAAAATATCATAATGCCGTCCTCAAATGACATCGTGTGGGATGAATTTATAGGCTGCACCACGTATTTCTCAGCCTATATCTAATATCATTCATATTTTCCTGTTGGAATTTTGTGAACAAGTTGAATATAATGCTATTTCTTAATTTATTATATACAGCGGTCGTGAGGAACAAGTTATTTATGCCGGTTATTATCAGTTCCTCCATCTTCAACGTACGTCACACAAGTACATAGAATTTTATGTATTTATTCCTTCACATTCTCGTGTAAATGCTCTGTCATCATATTCAGATATATTAAATTTCTGTATTACAAGCAAACTGGCAATGAAATGACTCTAAAGCTTGAAGAAATTTATACTAAGTGTTTTATTGAGCTGTGAAAGACCAGTACATTGCAACTGTAAGGAAAAATGTCAACTGTAGTATAACACGGAAAAATATATTAGAGCTAAGTAAAATTATGTGTTGAAGCAACATTATTCTTCTTGGAGAGAATTATGAGTGGAAATGTAAGAAATATTGACCATAAAATTCAGTCTGTGATAATGCCACTATCGGCAACCGATAAGAGTACCAGAGTGAAGCCTCGTCAGTTTAAGTATTAAAAATTAGTAGCCCAAAACAGTTTACAAATTTCTCTATTCCTCGCAAGTCTAATTGTAAATTGTTCCCTGATTAGTCCGAATTGTGCGAACATGGGTTTTTATAAGCACTGAGATATAGTACTGAATCGAGTCTTCCAGAAAAATTTCGTAGTGACTATTTGTGAAATTTTTGCAATGATTTTCTTGTTAGATACATTTCGGGAACCTTTGAAACAGGCTGGTGGTTTTCTTTTTTTTCTTTTTCGGAAGGAGAAGGGTGGAATCAGTAGTCGTCTGACCGCTTTGATGCACTTACACCCTATGCCCTGAATTATTTGTTCTATATATTGCAGTCTCCCTCTCCCCATTCAATTGTTGCAAATGCACACAATCATTTCCTCGCTGGAGAAATTCTAAATTTCTTATCAGAGCATAGCATGCTTCTGTTGCACCACTTTTCACTCACTTTGTTCTCTGCTCTTCGGTATTAGGAATTTTTTTATATGTTTCATAAACTGCCATATCTCTCACGACTTATAAATAACAACTTGTGTGGCTTCGTGCTAATTTACATATCTTTATCATGTTTCATCAAACTATAAATAATTATACATATAAGTTTGAGTTTTTCTCTTCATCACAATATATTTTTGCTACGTTTGTTTTTCTAGTGACATACGACCTGCTAGTATCTCAACGACCATGTTGAAAACTTTTCTTTCATTGTCTTCGTAATACGTTTCTCTTCGTATTAATATACTAACTTTAATCCAATAAATTTGTCAGTGCCTTCAATTGCGATATTTTTAAAATTTATTATTTGAAGTGCTAAATCCTGTCCTTCACAGTTAAGAAATTTTTTATATTATTCGCTCGCCGCGCATCGATATTCACCGGTGTAATCGAGCCACAGCTACAGCTGGTTGCATTTAAAGAGGTTTGTTGTTTTGCAGCATTCTGTATACAGGCTTAGGCCGCTTTTATTGCTATTTTACTTCGGACCGAAATTTTGATTAAAATAACGAGAAATTCGCAGTGCTGTCGGAACCACTTAGATTTTGTACAATAAAAATGTAAACATATTTTCAATTGAAAATTCTGAAAGTGAAAGTTGAACTAAAGTTCTTTGGTAAACACTACAAAAAAACTATAATGTTAAAGGCGCTATAGTTCGTAAATGATGTATGGGACAAGTCAATGTACATACGAACAAACCACCTGATGTATTTATAAGATACAATAACTCGACATCAAATGACGAGAAGAACATTTCAAAGCATTATTGTGACAGATTTCCAAGACAGTTAAAGTGTCCTTTTTAGCAAAGCTTTCATTAGCAACTTTACCATTACTGTAATCTTAGAACTTTTACTTGGGTATGGGTTCAAAGCATTGTTCTGAATGAATTCCAAGACAGTTAATGAGTATTTTTTAGTCACGCTTTCAACAGCAACGATCGAGTGACAACGTTACCATTGTGCAGTCTTAGAATTCTTTTCTTGTGTATGGGAGGGAGTCGTTACGCAAGGGATGTCAGACCGACCTGAATTCTTCTCGAAGATTGGTCACTATGTTGAAATAACAATTACTAGTGTACAGTGACTGTATCTGTATCTGTTATTTAACAGCTTGGCACATTGTGACAGACGTAGTCTTTACAAATATGATTGTATGTCCTGTTGTTACGCCTGACACTCAAAAACCAATACAGCAATAAAGGCCTGGCAGAAGTTCAAACTTACATAATCGTCATTTCAATTCTACGCATCAACCGACGTCTCCAGAGATCTCGCACACATACAAAAAATGTACAGTCGAGCTCCGGTTTATTGCTGGCAGTGAAACGATGGTTACATATTTCGCAAATTAAAGTGAAGAATATTCACTTCATTCATAATAACCACGAACTCGACCCATTTTATATAAAACTAACTGATAATTTGTTTACCCTTAACATAGCAATAGATTAAATTACTCCCTGATCTCCTGCGGCATCATATTTCTGCTCAACTTTGAGCTTCGGTTTAAAGCAAGTCATTTACACTTTCAAATGACAATATTTTATTTTGCCATTTTTATATTAAGTTCTAAATAACAGTCATACAATACAGCTGTGTTAAATTGTGTATTTCGCTGATTCTCGCTTGTAGCTCAAGGTTTCGTTTTTCGATTATTTTTAATTACACTGCGTATATACGTTTATGTTCTACTACTGTATGGAAGAATAGCCTACAAAATAAATTGCCTACGCTTCCGTTAGTGTAATTTTCTTTGAACATTAGGATCTACGTGTCTCCTTAATTTCCTCCACAAAATTTCAGTACAAGCTTTTCCATATTCACACGTAAACTGATTTGTAAACGCATGTACTTCTAATAAGTCGCAAAAGTAAATGAAGTATTAGTAAAAGTCTCCTGCACACTTCATAAATGTGGGCTGTAGGACTAGACCTTACCATGCTGTGCGGTTTTCAACTTTGCGCATGTTGTACTCTAGTATTTCCCCTGATTTATTCGTTTGATTTTGTATCTCTGAAGATACATTCCACTATTCGGTCATCACTTGCACTGTGAGCAATCCTCTGGCGTTAGCATTTAAAATATTCGTCTCAGTGGCACACGGTAACCTTTCCGTTTCAGACTCATCTATTTATTTAAAACCACTATAGGCAACTTTCACTCCTCGAGATATTTTATTTCCGTTCGATATAATCTTTTCTTCAACTGCCCTAAATGCGGAAACTCATCTACCAATAATGTTGCTTCATTGCTAATTCGCACAATTTTCTTATTGTTGAGTGGATTTAAAGTTGTAATAGTTTGTCGATATACGTACCTTAGATGTAAAGGCTGACCGGACTCATTCACTGATGTTTTTGGAGACTTAGTTTCATTGTATCCTTTATTCAACGGGCATGGTAAGTCACGGTAACGTGTGATGCTACAATCGACGGCTACAGGGAAGTCTGTTTTACGTCACCAGTGTCTTCCGAAATCCGACTGTCTGAAGAGAACTCAGACCGACACCGAAGAGGGAGGTGGGGCAATGGTTAGCGTTCAGGTCTCTCATTCGGAAGGATGACTGCTTCAACTCCTGTCCAGCCCTTTTAATTTAATTTTGTTGTCGTGTCCCTAAACTGTGTAATGCAGTTGTCAGAATGGTTCTTTTGCTAAGGATACGACCGGTTTCTTTCCCCGACATGAGCTTGTGTTTTGTTTTTGACAACGTTATCGTCGACAGGGATTAAATTCGTCATTCTTCTTCCTTCTTCGACCCAATACTAGTTTGAATTACAAAGGTTTAGGTAATTTTTCTATGACCTTGTAACCGTAATCATTTATTTGTATTCTATGACAATTTATGAGTTCAGTGGTTTAGTGAACATCAACAAACGTGTTGACTTCATTCTGTGACGCACCTTTAGCTTCTGTTAAGACACCTGAAACACTGCAAGCAGTTGCTCCCCCCTCCCCCTTCCTCCCTCTCCACTCCACCCCAGTATCGATATTTGCGTATAATAATTATGCTTTGTTATTGTAAAATCACTGTGGCTAGTCGATAAGCTTAAAGACGATCTTTGACCTTGTGCGACCTCTGATGTCAGGCATTGTTGTAGCAGCAGTGAGCTGGCTCTAATAGAACTGAAGCTGAGATGTGCAGATGGCAAGGATAATCTGAAAGTAATTTTTCTCAAAGTTGAAGCACTACTTCTTATTTTTTGTGCGCAATTCCATGTTAAAGAATGACGAATTATAAATATCTTGAATTTAACTTGAATATCTGGGATTGATGATAATTCACTATTGCGATCGAATGCGGAGTGAATGTGGATCGGTAAATTATATCTGAAGGGGAGTAAGCTAGCTACAGCACGAATTGGCTAGTGTGTACACTTCCGCAATAGTCAATAACACACAGATTTGTAGAAATGTAAGGAGAAGAAAACAGTCTGGGTTTCGATGTTGAAATTACTGTTTATTTATTCCATCACTGACGCTCATTTATCCTAATTCAAGTCATCTTCAGATTGGCCTACGTTAAAATACAATTGAGTTAGAAAGCCTTCACCTTACCTTGAGACTGGACGAAAATTAAAAATTTGAGTTACCGATAAATGTTGAAGAGCAAGTTATGGATATTGATGATAAACATACGTGAAAATAAATTACCCTCGTCATGTACAAGAGAAATTGTCTAAGCAAATGTTTGCTACGGTCATGCATTACAAACAAAACATCATATAAGCTCGAAATAAAAGAAATGAATTTAAAAAATAAAACGAAATAAAAAACTACAACCGATCATTTGCATGAAAGTTACAGTCCACAAAGTGAAGAAGGACAAGACGTAAAAAGATGCGAAGTAATTGCCTTCCCGGGACGCAAAATGTAGTCCAGTGAATACAAGGGTGAATCAGGCCTGTACAATCTTCCAGACGGTAAACATGCTGGAAGTGTTTTTCTGCACCCTGCGATCTCATACACAGTAAACACCGAGGCACATCAGGCCTGTGGCAAGTGTGCGTTTACCACTGTAGATGAAATTAGTTCACTGTGAGCTACGAAGCGAAATTTTAAGAGTATTTTTCAGAAACTTCTATAAATAACCAGCTACACATGCTGAAGCAAAGAGTCTGAAAAAGTACGTTATTTACTGAAAGAATTGTTACTAAAAGCGTAGTAAATGAGCTTCAGAGTTAAAATGAAGTAAGCTAAAATTACGTGAAGATAACAAACAACGTAAAGTTATAGGGACTCCTGTATCAAAAAACAGAGGATAAATGCAAGGAGCAAATGATCATGTAAAGTAGACATTGGCCCGCAGATAAAACAATAGTGCCGATGCAAGAGCACATAAATTAAAATCCTGAAGAAAATTATGCTAAAAACACAATAGTATGTAATGAATTAATGATATATGGTGACGTAGCCTAAGAAAATTTATGTCATAGGTCCTTTCTCTATCAAAATAGCAAAAGTAAAGACAGAAAATGCATCAGAATTGTTTATAGGAGGGCACACAAAGTAGAAACTAATCCATGAGTAAAACTATTTAAATGCTAGATAATTAGGAATGTAAGTGCAGGAGAGTATGGATTCTGATATACATTCGTGGACTGACACTGGCGCACAAACCAAGTCCTGGGCTACGCTGAAACAGTAAAGACATGCCAGAGGTCGACATACCGAAAACATTAGATTTACAGGACTTGCATAGTACGGCGTGAGAGGATGAGAACGAGTCAAATAAACGAAGTGGTGATTGTTACACAACTGAGAAGTAATTATTACTGAGTAGGCTACTGGTACAAGACAATAATATCGGGAAACCTGGCCTCATAAATTTTGCTACTCATTATTAAGCAAAGATGTTACAGAATGAAAGTAAAATTGGGTTTTACTAAGCAATTTAGCGTTTAGCAGACTCTTCTTTGTTCCTCCTGCATTCTTTATAATCTCCATTTCCTCGAGGATATTAAGTTTTTTCCCGTTCTGCACATAATGTAGGATTTCCAAATTCTGTAGAACTGGAGCACGGTGAATAGCTGTTTTTAAATGCTCGACGAATATCCAGTTGCGTTTTGCTTAGCCTTTTTTATTTAGTAAGTGCTCTTGAAACGTGGTCTTAGGAGTTCTGCCAGTTTGACCAATATACACAACGTTACAGTCAAATATACACCTGATCCTATCTATCTCTGTTCGGCTGCTCATTCCATATGTATTTGGACTGAATATTAATACCTGCTGAGAAAACCATCCGTACTTCTAACTCACGAAGTAATTCGGTCGTATCATAAGAGAAATTTCCCAAAAATGGCATACAAACATAGTTCATATAAATCATTGAAGAATTTTTCTGGGATCTTTGGTGGACATCGGACATTTTCGCTTTATATGTTTTCTTACAACATTGCTGTTACGACCATCCTTCAATGATGTGTTCTTAAGATTCTCTAGTTTAGTGCTGTTGGCTGATTCACTCAGTGGTATCTCAAACATTCTAGCTATCTCGTATTAAAAGAAGCTACGTTTGTACTGCCGTGGGTCGCATGATGCATGTGTAATGGAGCCGCTTGTAGTCGGCTTTCTGAAGATGTTAATATGAACTTTTTTGTCTGTTACTTATCGTAATTCGAAATAATTTAGCACACAATTTGAATCCATATTTGCTTGAATAAATATCGTTTTATGATGGAGCGCATTAAATTCAGTAGTTAATGTAACTCATCGGACTCGTTACCGTCGAAATCAATTATAATATCGTCAACATTGCGTCTATAAAATAAAATTTTTTGACTCACTGGTGGGTTCTTTCTAAGACAGACATATTCAGTGTAGTTCTTCAAGATATCTACCAGAAAACCAGCCAAACAGCTACACACTGCATGTCTATCACGTTGTTCAAAAATACGGATACTGAAGGCGTAGTTGGTATGCGATGTAAACATCCCTAAAAGAGAAATAACTTCAACTATCTCCTCTTTGATCATTCTTTTGTTCTGAAATGGGTTGTCCTGTACAGTGAAGAGAGTTTCTTCCTGGAGGACATTTGTACGTAACTTTTTGTTACCTAGTGATATCAAGCTTAATCGTACTGTCAATATCTGGCTTTGAAGTAGATTGATCACCTCTTTTCAGCTGGAAATTCCGTAATTCTGTTCGAACAAGAACTCTTTTTTTAATAAATGATGGACTAATTTTTAGGCAGTATCTCAAGGATCACCTATTCCGTTATTTATAGGTCGGATAGGAAAGCCATCCTAGTGGATCTTAATCTGAACTTTTAGCTTGGGTTCATTACCCAAAGTTTCGGCGGGAGGAATGATGTTAGCGCACACATCCAGGCAACATCTCAGATACCTCAAAGGTAATTATTCAATTTTTTACATTGGTCACTACAGGAAAGGATAGTACTTTTTCAGTGTTACCATTATGGCGTATAGTAACGGCTGTATTTCTCTTATCAGCTTGTGTGATTAAGGCATTTGTTTCTTCCAGTTCCTTATTTAGGACTTCAGTGTGGTATGATTACTATTATACGTTTGCTTACTAGCAGCTTTTGTCAGTTATGTCACTAGCTTTGCATAATATCTTAAGACTGTCTTCATCACTACTAGTTAGATTTGTCTATCGCTATCTTAAGGTCTGATATGAATGTATTAACGGTCTTGTAGTCTACGGCTGGTGCTTATTGTACTTGAGTCCTCCTTCTATCATTTGCGTTTGCTTTCCACTGAAGGAAATGTCCTTACGATAAAGGGAAGTAAGTCGCTACGAGGGTTCTTGTGATAGCTAACTGGGTATGGGTAACGTTGTCTTAATGGTTCTAATTTACCACGCGGCCCTCGTTCGATTAACTGCCCTTCTTCCCACGTTATTAAATTTATAACTCTCAATAGTGAATCAAAATTAAAGGTATTTAATACAGCAGCCACCAAAAAATATGTGTTATATGTTAATTCATTTAAACTATCTTTCTTTCTATTCCATTGCCCGAAACTATTGACTATTACAGCATTGGCTCATTTAAAAATCACAGCGCTTAAAATTACCTTTCTAAAAAAAGCTGTCTGTTTTTCACAACAGCCATTTTACTATTACTGTAATATCCTTAAACCCGTAGTTAATGTTGCCCAGTCATATCTAATTTAGCATCATCTCTAATTGCTCACTTGCGATCACTTATTTTCATTTAGATACCTAGGTGCTACTGTTATTGTGACTGAAATAAAACACTGGAAGGTGTTCAAAGAAACATTTCCTCGATCTGTCTAACAAACAAGGAAGTGTGTGTGAAATAATAGAGGACAGACGGTGTTTGACAAACTTCCGAGGATACGGAAGAAATCAATGTGCACGAATCCTTTTTCGAAGTGTTGAAAAGTTTATAGTCATCTTATTCGTGCCATTCAATGCATGGAGTCAGAAAATGTATGTGAAGCTGAGATGTCGGAAGTAAGTATTTGAGTATAAAATATGTTCGGGATAAAATTTCAGAACTACGAAAGTCAAAAGAAATGGTCATTCCACTCAGAACTGTTGAGTTGTACTTATAATATTCTATTTACAAAAGCGAATGTTTGACTGTCTATTATTGTCACGAAACTGTTCTTGTTTCTTACTTATTTGATTTGTTAACCATTATTATTTATTTTACTGGTTACAGATCAGTGGTAAATAAGAAGTTTAGAATATTTCACCTTTCATCTTCCTCAGTTCGCTGTAAATAAGGTATTACACATAACGACTCTATCACGACCAGTTCACTGACACTTATAGGATATCTAACGAGGACCAAGTATTTCTTGGTGTGCAGAACGCAGCACCTTACCCTCGATGAAAAATCATCTGTAGACATTCAAATAATAATTGCCGCGTGCTAGGAAAGTGTAACAGGACTATTGTTGTTAATGTTGTAGATTACAGTCGTGACTTAGGCCACAATATCAGTTGCAGCGTCAAACACTTCGTAGAGGCGCGGTTATCTGCTTGGAAATTCTATCCTGTAAACTTCATAGTAATTTGCCGTACGATCTCGACAGCAGAAATGAATGGCAATTAGGTCGTAACCTACAGGAATTCAAAGTTGTGCACGGTACGGTCTGACCAAAGGGTTAATGAATTACAGCTTCAGCCAGTCAGATCGTACAAATACACCATCTGATCAAAAATATCCGGGTACTACAAAGTACTACGGAACTGTCCCCTAGATGACTTACCAGTGTAAAAATGAAAAGTGTTCCCTAGAAATACACTACGTGATAAAAAGTATCCGGAGACACAAAAAACATACGTTTTTCATATTAGGTGCATTGTGCTACGACTTACTGCCTGCTACTCCATATCAGCGACCGCAGTAATCATTAGACATCGTAAGAGAACAGAATGGGGCGCTCCGCGACACTCACGGACTTCGGATGTGGTCAGCTGATTGGGTGTCACTTGTGTCATACGCCTGTAAGCGACATTTCCACACTCCTAAACATCCCTAGTTCTGCTGTTTCCGATGTGATAGTGAAGTGGAAACGTGAAGGGACACGAGACAGCCGACAGTTGACGAGGGACGTAATTTGTAATAGGCAGACGTCTATCCAGACCATCACACAGGAATTCCAACCTGCACCAGGATCCACTACAAGTACTATGTCAGTTAGACGGGAGGTGAGAAAATAAGCCACACATCCCGCCGGTAAATGCCAAACGACGCCTCGCTTGGTCTAAGGAGCGTAAACATTGGACGATTGAACAAAGGAGAAACGTTGGGTGGAGTGACGAATCACGGTACACAATGTGGCGATCTTGTGGCAAGCTGTGGGTATGGCGAATGCCCGGTGAACGCCATCTGCCGGAGTGTGTAGTGCCAACAGTAAAATTCGGAGTCGGTGGCGTTATGGTGTGGTAGTGTTTTCCATGGAGGGGCTTGTACCCCTTGTTGTTTTGCGTGGCACTATCACAGCTTAGGCCTACATTGATGTTTTAAGCACCTTCTTACTTCCCACTGCTGAACAGCAGTTCGGGATGGCGATTTCATCCTTCAACACGATCGAGCACCTGTTCATAATACACAATAACATCCCTATAATGGACTGGCCTGCACAGAGTCCTGACCTGAATCCTACAGAACACCTTTGGTATGTTCTGGAACGCCGACTTCGTGCCAGGCCTTATCGACCGACGTCGAAACCTATCCTCAGTGCAGAACTCGGTGAAGAATGAAGTGCCATTCCCCAAGAAACGTTCCAGCAGATGATAGAACGTATGCCTGCCAGAGCGGAAGCTGTCATCAAGGCTGAGGGTCGGCCAACACCATACTGAATTCCAGCATTACCGATGGAGTGTGACATGAACTTGTAAGTCATTTTCATCCGAGTGTCTGAATACTTTTGAAATAGTGTATAGTCTGCAGCTGCGAGCTCGGCTCCAGTTCACCACCAGCAATGGAGGGTGAGACTTTCACAATGCCAGCCACTCGTGCTGGCGAAAAGTCAGAAAAGTCATCAGACGAAAGTCGGCCGAAGAATCCGAGACAGAAGCCAACAGGTAGTTTGCCATCTAAAGCTGCCCATGTTGACTGTTGATGATGTGAATGTGAAGTGGAAAGGCGAAGGAACAACACCAGCTAAACCAAAACTATGCAGACTTCTGGTACTGACGAACATGGACCGTCGAGAGTTGCGGAGGGAGGCTGTAAAAAATTGCATGAAATCAGCGGAAAGGATCACTTGTGCCTTCGAAACTCCTACCAGCACTCCAGCTAGCACAATGACTGTGGGAAGCGATTTCAAAAGTATGTGGTACAGTAGTTGAACAACTTCTCAAAAATTTGGAGCGATAAATCATGCTATATGCAGTCGCAATCCGATGGAAGGGTTTGGGTTTGATCAATTCCTGGGGAAAGTTACCTGCGACGATGTGCTCTGCCAAAAGTGAAGTACAGAGGAGGTGGTGTTACGGTATGGGCGTGTTTTTCGCGATGACGGTGCGGTCGCCTCGTTTCACTTATGAAAACACTAAATACAGTAGGCTATAAACACATTTAACAGAATTGTATATTGTGTAATGTAGAGAAACAACCCGGAGACTGTGACTGCATGTATCAGCGAGACTACACACCCTGCAATGGCTTGTGGACGTTAATAATCCTGAAATAGACTGGCTCGTCCTGAGTTCTGACTTGAAACCGTTGGGACACCTTTAAGATGAGTCAGGACGTCCAGAACGCCAGAACGTCCGGATCGCAGCGCCAATCATCGCTACCTCCTCTGGTTTCTGCTCTTGAGGAGGAATGGGCTGCCATTCCTCCACAGACTCTCGGACACCTCAGTGAAATTGTGTCCCCTGCATAGTTCAGGACGTTAAAGACGTGAAGGGCGGACACACTCCATATTAATGTCCACTAATAGGTGTCCAGATACTTTTTGTCAGATAACGTGCCTGGAGTAACAGTTTTTACAGACATATCGTAAATCGATCTCAGATTCAGGTACAGTTAATGCAAACGGTCATTTTCCATTCTTTCGTCTGATGTTGCGAAACAGTGTCTGTATAAGATATTGTGTACAAGTCATTTGTGCCGCCCACTCTTGAATACCGCTGTAGTATATCCGTCTCGTATTTGACATCGGTCTGACAGGATACGTCGACTATACACAAAGAAGGGTGGCGCGAGTTGCCATAGTGTTGCCTGTCTGGCGAAAGAGTCATAACAGCATCGTTTGAGAATCGTAGCTCTACTTGGAGCAAGACGCCGTACGCCTTACGAACACCTTTTTACAGAGCTACAAGAACCTTCTTGCAGAGCGCAAGTTACCGAATACTCTTTAGCTCCCTGTCCGTCGGTGTCATAGACATGGTCCAAATACGGTCAGGGGAAAGCTTGCTCGCGCAGAAACTTACAAGTAGCGTTTCTCCTCATGTTCCTTCCATGATTTCCGCGGAAAAGAACCTAATTATGTGCTACACACATTCATACGGACTCGCGGGGTGTAGATTCGTATGCAAGTACAGTGGAGACGTTCTACCAAACACGTTTTGAAATATGAAGAGGTTTCCTCATACGTTAGATTCATTTAATAGTCAAACGTTCTTAAGTTGTTTAATTTATCGATTTTCCGAAAGAAGCAAGTAATTATATCCACTGGTACGTTCCTTCTATATAATGGGATTTATCGTCATGTCAGAGATGTGCATGAAACGTATTGCATATCGAAAGCCATTCAGAATAGAGCATTCCTCTATTCGAACAATTTGCTTCATATCACCTCTAAGACATTGGGCTTGGTACAGTGTATGTAGCCACAAATAGAAGGCCAGTCACTTTCTCTCTCTCTCTCTCTCTCTGTCTCTCTCTTTCTCTTTAGAGATATAACTCTAAACATATGCAGATTTATGTTTATCATGCAGTCACTAATTACATGACATCAGATAATATGTTTTCAACTCTTTGCAGTTCAAAAATGTTTATAATTTCCTTGCAAATTAGAAATGTATTCTAGGATGTGCAACTGAAAGTAATTCTTCTTCTAATGTTCAAATGTGTGTGAATTACTAAGGGACCAAACTGCTTAGGTCATCGGTCGCTAGACTTACACACTATTTAAACTAACTTATGCTAAGAACAACACACACACCCATGCCCGAGGGAGGACTCGAACCTCCAACGGGAGGGGAACTTTTCTTCTCTGATACGTTTAGTTAAGGTCCTAGTTAGCTGCAAATTTATCGGTTTACGTAGCAGTAGAGCATGAAAAGAAAGAACATGGGAGGGGAGACTTATGGAGATAGGTGTTACACAAATTTCTGTATAAAAAAATTGTTGCAGTACATATCCAGATAATAACGGATGCTGCGAGTAGGGAAAAAAATTTCTTGCTATATTAAGTACAGTATTCTTTGTGTAAATTCCCATGTTCACACATGATTTAAAATCACTCATTATTAAAATCACATGTTTAGAAAATAGCACCTTAGGACATTGGTACCCATTGTAACAAAAGTACAAAGATTTACAGTTGACTAACTTCAAACAAGAAATGGAATTATAGGAAAGATAAATATTTTTAAAAACCGATCCCATACATTTAACTACATCGTTCAATAAATGCTGAAAATCAGAAGTGAATCTCAGAAACAGTTTACATACCGTGAGATTTTCATGTACTGTTAAGATAGCTGCCAGTTATCGTCATTAGGATAGCGAACTTTCTACATTTTCCCGGCAGCTATCAAGAAATAAATGTTATGTTTAGGCGCCTCAGTTGTCGAGTCCGCGCCTTCGATTTCGATGAAGACGCGTGTCCAAACTGAAGGACAGCAATGCGCCAGCTACTGTATAAACTTTTGCAATTGCAGAACTACACCAATTCCGTCAACCTTTTCTGATTCTAAATGTGTAGTATGCACCATTGTACTGCGTCACTGCCATAGTGTGTGTGGAAAAATAACTAGACTTTGAAGCATTAAACTATATACACTAAAGAACACAGAGTGCGTTCATAGAGGAAAGACGGCACACAAGAGCGTAGCTAGAAGGGACTGAACAATAAATGAATCATATCATTTTCAAAGGATCCATCCGGGTATTTGCCTGAAGCCACATTGTTAGACATTGTTGTCGAATGTTCTTCGAACGTTGCAAGGCAAAGTCACTGTGTGAATTGTAGGAAACTTGGGATTTTCTCAGTTAACGAACACACATTTCGCTCCGTACAGAATCCGGGAAGGGTGGGTTGTTCAGGAACTTTTTTTCCTTTTAGTCACCTCCTTGTGAAGTGAACTTGGGACAGAGGTACCTCGGTTTGAGAAAGCACCACTCCCGGTATTTTCTCTACAATGGAACAGTCTCCCAAAACCAAATGTTAATGAAGCAGGATATGGAACTCCTTTACTTCGGAGACTAATGTCCTACTGAAAAAAAGATGAGGATAATACATCAGTGTCGCTAAGAATCAAATGGATTCCTTGGTCGAGATGCCATTTGCAGGATTTCTTTGCATATTCCCAAATTTGCAAGTAAACGTTCGTAATAAGTAAACGCCGTTCTTCATATCGTCAGGCAAAGGGTTTAAAGATTAAGCAATGATCTCAACTTACAGCTCTGACAATTTTTCTCGTGCTGGATTCATGTAGACATTTTCTGTTATTCCTTTTCCCATTCCTGTAGAAATCAAACTTTTAAAGAGTAACGTATACCTAACAATACTGTTTTATTGTGTACCGCTGACTGAGGGAAATTTCCCAGCATATCGCAAGGATGTAAATGCCTTAATGGCACAATACTTGGGTGAAGCACTTCGTCAGAACCATCAAATGCTACTGGTGTTAGTGATATTACCCTACCATTCGCCGATGATGACAAGATCAGTCTGCAAAATATGTGTTACTGCAGCAAGACAGTCTCGTCACGCAGCATGCCTAAGAATATTTGTAGCTACAGCATCCCGATAATATGACAACTTACAAATGCATAATAAGAGTGGACGACCAACAACTAAGTGCTCTTATTAAAAAGGGTGTAAGACAAGGATGTAGCCCTTCGTCCCTGTTGTTCAACATGTACATCGAGGAAGTAATGATGGATTGAGAGTAAATCGTAGAAAGACGAAAGTAATTAGTAGTAGAAATGAGAACAACGAGAAACTTAACATCAGAATTAATAGTCAAGAAGTAGATGAAATTAAGGAACTCTGCTACCTAGGCAGTAAAATAACCAATGACGGACTGAGCAAGGAGGACATCAAAAGCAGACTAGCAATGGCAAAAAAAAGGCATTCCTGGCCAAGAAAAGTCTACGAACATCAAATATAGGCCTTAATTTGAGGAAGAAATTTCTGAGAATGTACGTCTGGAGTGCAGGATTGTATGTTAGTGAGACATGGACTGTGTGGAAACCGGAACAGAAGAAAATCCAAGCATTTGAGATGTGGTGTTACAGACGAATGTTGAAAATTAGGTCGACTAATAAGGTAAGGAATGAGGAGGTTCTGCGTAGAATCCAAGAGGAAAGCAATATGTAGAAAACACTGATAAGGAGAAGGGACAGGACGATAGGATATCTGTTAAGACACGACGGAATGGCTTCCATGGTACTAGAGTGAGTTGCAGAGGGCAAAAACTTTAGACGACGACAGAGATTGGAATACATCCAGCAAATAATTGAGGACGTAGATTGCAAGTGCTACTCTGAAATGAAGGGGTTGGAGAGGAATTCGTGGCAAGTCGAATCAAACCAGTCAGAAGACTAATGACAAAAAAAAAATCTCACTCGATAATAATCCAGGTACGAAATCTATACTCTTTTAAATGACCTCAGTTTTGGGAAAACGACATGGGTTTAATAGTCAATGTTTTTTTCTATACGTCCGTTGACATCATCAATATGAAAAATACCGTTATTCTGACTATAATTAGATTATTTTCTGCTGATAAAGAATGAGCGAATAGTGCATTTTTCTCCTTCGTAGCAAGCCTCTTCCGGAGGTAGAGTATAATTCACAGAAATTCATTTTTCAGCTTGTATTTCCTAATTTTGCATGTTTATTCAGGTGAAAACATCAGAAGTGTGTAGCATATTATGCCTCAGTCTTGACATGTTTGTTGCTTTCATCCGATATTTCGCAGTTAAGTGGTACGCTTCTGTGTTCCTGGAATCAACCAGAGTTCACGGCGAATTTCCAATGGACAAACAGTACAACGACAAATACACTTCTGCGGAAGCGATTTTATTGCTCCGAGTTGGTGATTTCTTTTTTTGTGCCTCTGTGGAAATTCGCAGTGATAGCTATTTGATCAGAGATCAATAAGGAAGAAACCACGTCGTGATGATACCAAGAACTTGCCGCTTTATTTTTTCGATTTACTGTGAATTTTCAGGCCTGAGACATGGTGAGTTACCCTTCGTGTCCATATTAATTTGATGTCTGATTGGAAGCCACATAAACGTGTTATATTCACCTGTACTCGTATGTAGACGAAACAGTTGCCGGCCGGAGTGGCCGAGCGGTTCTAGGCGCTACAGTTTGGAACCACGTGACCGCTACGGTCGCCGGTTCGAATCCTGCCTCGGGTATGGATGTGTGTAATGTCCTTAGGTTAGTTAGGTTTAAGTAGTTGTAAGTTCTAGGGGACTGATGACCTCAGATGTTAAGTCCCATAATGCTCAGAGCCATTTGAACGACACAGTTGACATCACACAAACATTACACCGTCTCAAACGGGTGGCTTGAGAAATATACGCTGTCAAAGAGTCCTAATACTCCCGTCAGAAACTTGTTGTCGTTTTCGTTGCTGTTTCCGTTGTTGTTGTCTTCAGCTCCGTACTAGAGCCTGTTCAGTTTGGTTCTCGTCATCTGTATAACTATTGAGACCTATGTCCATTTCTACTTGTTTACTGTAGTTTAAACTAGGCATACCTCTAGATATTTTACCCACAACCCCCATATTCCCTACTCCCCAGCTACCAAATTAACTATACCTTGGTACTTCAAGATCTGCCATTCTTTTTCCCACGTTTATTGAGATATTCGCCATTCATTTCTTGTGTAACACAATTTTTCGAATGTTTCTGTTCTCATCAGTACTGTTCATACTCCAGGACTCACTTATTTACAAAGCAATATTCCATCAAAATATTTTGGGGATCCCAACAATTCGTATGTTAGATGTTGACATATTCCTCTTCATGAGAAACATTTTATTTACCATTGCCTATCTGCATTATATATCCGCTATCTGCATTAGATATTCACTGCCTCGGACGTTGTCGATTGATTTGCTGCTCCAACAACAAATATATTCTACTACTTTTAATGTTTCATTTCGTAATTGAATTCCCTCAGCATCACCGACTGCATTCATTAACCTTGAGTTACTTTTGTTGGTATTCACCGACCTCTTTTCCAGTCACCATCCACATATCTCAAATGCTCTTCGAAGACGGTTACCGTCATTGATTGAATTGCTGTATCATCGGTAAACCCTAGAGTTTCAACTTCTTCTCTCATTTCAATTAATTTTGAGAATTTCTCCTTCGTTTCTTTTACATCTCCATCAGTGCATTGATTCCCAGTCTCAGTATCTTCACATCTATATTCCTTTCGTGTTCTTAGAGTCTTATAATTGCAGTATGATTTCTGCGCAAATTGTACGTAACTTTTCATGTCCTGTAGTTTATCGGTAATAACTTAAGAATTTCAGTTATTATGCTCCATAAAACGATGTCAAAAGCTTTATCTGTATCTACAAATGCTATAAACGTAGGTTCCGTGTCCCCACATTTCTCTTTAGCTAAACCGATCTTCATTCTAAGTAGCTGCTGTAAGTTTCACAATTCTTCCATAAATAATTTGTGTGATTAATTTGAAAGCGTGAATTTTCAAGCTTATATATCAGTAATCCTCACATCTTTCATTACCTGCCCCCTCTGGTACCGATATTCCCTTCTTATCAAGTCAGTGTATTTTGTCTCAGTGATGTATCCCACATGAAGTGTGGAACGGTTTCTTCATGGTTGATTCATACCACTGATCAGAATAATTCCGAGGGGATGTCGTCCTGTAGTGAAGCCGCAATTCCATCTTTTTTATGGTTTTACATAAAATTAACAGTTAGAGTTCTGGTCATATTGGTAAGACTTTATAAGAGACACAAGCGACGTTTATAGTGAATACCGTCTATGGGTTAAGTTACTAACATAACGAATACTTCTTCGTGAACACAAAAAGTATAGTGCATCTTCTAAACAATAGCCATATAACGCCATTAACTGCTTATCCCATTCAAATGTAATTATTTCTCACATTTCTACTGGAACCGTTACTATACATGAATGATGAAGTATATGATCGAGTCTGCAGAGACCAGCTGTCCTGAATGGGCCGGCCTGGGGGGCCGAGCGGTTCTAGGAGCTACAGTCTGGAATCACGCGACCGCTACGGTCGCAGGTTCGAATCCTGCGTCGGGCATGGATGTGTGTGATGTCCTTAGGTTAGTTAGGTTTAAGTAGTTCTGAGTTCTAGGGGACTGATGACCTTAGAAGTTAAGTCCCATAGTGCTCAGAGCAATTTTTTGGTTCTCAATGGCCCGAATGTGTGAATTTCTACCCGTTCTAGTATACGTTCGTGTTTAATGCACTCAGTTCTCGTGAGGCAAACTGTGGAGCTGGTTCATTGAGAAGTAGCGGCTCCGATCTCGTAAACCGACAAAATGGCGGGAGAGCGGTGTGCTGACCACATGCTCCTCCATATCCTCATCCAGTGACGCCTGTGGGATGAGGATGACGCGGTGGCCGGTCGGTACGGTTTGGCCTTCATGGCCTGTTCGGGCGGAGTTTAGTTTAGCTTGAAATTATTCTGAAATCTACAGTCAGTGTAGTCCATGACATTTCCACTAGTGGTATTCCTATTTACTGACTGGTCCGATGATGACGTTTGGTTTGTGGGGCGCTCAACTCATCAGCCCCGTATAAAGTCACAGGTTTTACATAGTCCAATTTTCACGCAGTCTTGCCACTGTGACGAATGATGATGATGATGATGATGATGACTGGCCAGGTTGACTGCAGTTACCTGAATAATTTCAGGCTTTACATAGATCAAACAGAATTTCACCTCCTGCTTGAACAGGCGATCGTACAACATGGCGCAGTGGCTGAAACACTCCACTCGTAATGAGAAGACATAAGCAACATCACCCCACCATCCCACCTTGGTTTCCTTAAACCACATGGCTGTCGCTGCCATCATTTCTAAAACAAAGCCACGACCGACTTCCATCCTCTGTCAGTGATCCGTCTCAGACGACCTCGGCTTGGACGGGACATTAAACTTTCGTTCGAGGCTACCTCATGAAGTAAGTGGTCGGTGCCACGGTATCGCTGTCAAAGAGAAATCGGACTACCATCACACGAAGGGTACGAAGACAGTTTTTCAAGATACAGACTCGTTTAACTCACTTAACGGATAACGTTTTGCTGCAGTTCGTCAGCTGCGTCCTCTATGCCATGTTCCTGGGAACTCTTAGCAGTTTTTCCTGATGATTCATCGGCTAGTGACGGACTAAAATTACACGGGGCTGTCAAGTCAGCAGGCAAAGCTCAGTCTGAAAAAAAAGGCAAATCAATAACCCACTGATAAATCCTGTCTCTTGTGTAAGCAGTTATACACGTTGGCATTGATTGACAGAGTTGTTGGATGTCCTCCTGAGGAACAACGTGGCAAATTCAGTCCAATTGGAGCTTTAGATAGTCAAAAATCCGATATGGCTCTGGGCTCTGCCGATAATGCTCCAATCATTCTCAATTGAGGAAGGATCCGGCGATCTTGCTGGTCAAGGTAGGGCTTGGCGAGGACAAAGACAAGTAGTAGAAACTCTCGGCGTGTTCGGGCAGCCATTATCTTGCTGAAAGGTAAGTACAGGACGGGTTAACATGAAGGGCAACAAGGAAGGGCATACAATATCGTCGACGTACCGCTGTTCCACAAGGGCGCTGCGGGTGACAACCAAAGGGGTTCTGCTATAAAAAAAAAAAAAAACATGGTACCCCAGACCTGGTTCTCGGACCGTACAGCGGGCAACGGTCAGGTTGGTACCCCACCGCTGCCGCTGTCGGGGATGTCTCCAGCCACATCTTCGCTGGCCATCTGCGGGACTCATCACTGAAAATAATTACGCATCATTCAGTGAGATTCCTGGCCGAAGACGTGTCTGGAATAGCAACCTG
This sequence comes from Schistocerca cancellata, assembly GCF_023864275.1. Lineage (NCBI taxonomy): Eukaryota > Metazoa > Arthropoda > Insecta > Orthoptera > Acrididae > Schistocerca > Schistocerca cancellata. The sequence goes on along the minus strand of NC_064626.1, from coordinate 406,637,931 downwards.
ACCCTCGCTATACATAAGGCCCAAGAACTAGGAATGATGGTCTAGGGTGTCATTTCTTTTTACAGCTGGACCACTTAGGTTGCCATCCGTAGCACCCTTACAGCACAACGGTACGTTGACGATATTATTTTCCCTAGTTTGCTGCCCTTTATGGCAAGCTGTCCTGTGCTTGCATCTCTGCAAGATAATGCCCCTCCGCACATGGCGAGAGTTTCTCCTACTTGTCTTCGTGCTTACCAAACTCTACCTTGTCCAGAAAGATCGGCGGATCTCTACCCAACAGGGTACGTTTGCAATATTATTGGCAGAGCCCTCCAACCATCTCGGTATTTTTTCGTCTTGGAGTGCGTAATTGTCATAAGATAAATTAATTGCTGGATGTATAGAAAGAAGATTAGGGTTCGACATCTTGCCGATGGTGAGGTGAATGTGAAATAAAACCGAATTCGAATTTTCGATAGAAAATACACAATCACTTACGTAGTCCAGGATCCCCACGAATCGACAAAAATAGCCTCGTTTGGAGTGTCCTCTTCAGACCTGGGCTTCGCAGGCAATCCCCCACGGTTATTCTGATCTAACACACCTCAATAAAAGATAGAGCGATCTGCTTTACTTAACCACAGGTTCGGTGATGTTACTAGAGAAATTTCACAATTCAGGGCAGTATGCGACGTGATGATCGTCTGTGTCCATAAGTAGTAACTTACTCCACAGCAGGATGAAAACTCAGCGGTCTGCATGAGAAACTTCTAAAGAATTTGACGTTTACTGTGACTTGCAGAAATGCTGTCGTGATGAGAGATAAAATAGTTAGTTCTCAATTAGTGACAAGAGTTTTTCTTTGTATAGCTCTATTACTAAAATAGTATATCCTGAAAATGCATTATCACTTTACTGAGTGGTACTATTTGATTATACAGAGAGATATCATTAAATTCTTCTCATATCGAATAACCGGCCAATCGTAAAATGCGTTTTAGACAGGTACGTGCCGAGTAAAACTGTGAGGGACGGGAAAAACCCACCGTGGTACAACAACAAAGTTAGGAAGCTACTGCGAAAGCAAAGAGAGCTTCACTCCAAGTTTAAACGCAGCCAAAACCTCTCAGACAAACAGAAGCTAAACGATGTCAAAGTTAGCGTAAGGAGGGCTATGCGTGAAGCGTTTAGTGAATTCGAAAGTAAAATACTAGGTAACGACTTGACAGAAAATCCTAGGAAGTTCTGGTCTTACGTTAAATCAGTAAGTGGCTCGAAACAGCATGTCCAGATACTCCGAGATGATGATGGAATTGAAACAGAGGATGACAAGCGTAAAGCTGAAATACTAAACACCTTTTTCCAAAGCTGTTTCACAGAGGAAGACCGCACTGCAGTTCCTTCTCTAAATCCTCGCACAAACGAAAAAATGGCTGACATCGAAATAAGTGTCCAAGGAATAGAAAAGCAACTGGAATCACTCAACAGAGGAAAGTCCACTGGACCTGACGGGATACCAATTCGATTCTACACAGAGTACGCGAAAGAACTTGCCCCCCTTCTAACAGCCGTGTACCGCAAGTCTCTAGAGGAACGGAAGGTTCCAAATGATTGGAAAAGAGCACAGGTAGTCCCAGTCTTCAAGAAGGGTCGTCGAGCAGATGCGCAAAACTATAGACCTATATCTCTGACGTCGATCTGTTGTAGAATTTTAGAACATGTTTTTTGCTCGAGTATCATGTCGTTTTTGGAAACTCAGAATCTACTATGTAGGAATCAACATGGATTCCGGAAACAGCGATCGTGTGAGACCCAACTAGCTCTATTTGTTCATGAGACCCAGAAAATATTAGATACAGGCTCCCAGGTAGATGCTATTTTTCTTGACATCCGGAAGGCGTTCGATACAGTTCCGCACTGTCGCCTGATAAACAAAGTAAGAGCCTACGGAATATCAGACCAGCTGTGTGGCTGGATTGAAGAGTTTTTAGCAAACAGAACACAGCATGTTGTTATCAACGGAGAGACGTCTACAGACGTTAAAGTAACTTCTGGCGTGCCACAGGGGAGTGTTATGGGACCATTGCTTTTCACAATATATATAAATGACCTAGTAGATAGTGTCGGAAGTTCCATGCGGCTTTGCGCGGATGATGCTGTAGTATACAGAGAAGTTACAGCATTAGAAAATTGTAGCGAAATGCAGGAAGATCTGCAGCGGATAGGCACTTGGTGCAGGGAGTGGCAACTGACCCTTAACATAGACAAATGTAATGTATTGAGAATACATAGAAAGAAGGATCCTTTATTGTATGATTATATGATAGCGGAACAAACACTGGTAGCAGTTACTTCTGTAAAATATCTGGGAGTATGCGTGCGGAACGATTTGAAGTGGAATGATCATATAAAATTAATTGTTGGTAAGGCGGGTACCAGGTTGAGATTCATTGGGAGAGTCCTTAGAAAATGTAGTCCATCAACAAAGGAGGTGGCTTACAAAACACTCGTTCGACCTATACTTGAGTATTGCTCATCAGTGTGGGATCCGCACCAGATCGGGTTGACGGAGGAGATAGAGAAGATCCAAAGAAGAGCGGCGCGTTTCGTCACAGGGTTATTTGGTAACCGTGATAGCGTTACGGAGATGTTTAACAAACTCAAGTGGCAGACTCTGCAAGAGAGGCGCTCTGCATCGCGGTGTAGCTTGCTCGCCAGGTTTCGAGAGGGTGCGTTTCTGGATGAGGTATCGAATATATTGCTTCCCCGTACTTATATCTCCCGAGGAGATCACGAATGTAAAATTAGAGAGATTAGAGCGCGCACAGAGGCTTTCAGACAGTCGTTCTTCCCGCGAACCATACGCGACTGGAACAGGAAAGGGAGGTAATGACAGTGGCACGTAAAGTGCCCTCCGCCACACACCGTTGGGTGGCTTGCGGAGTATAAATGTAGATGTAGATGTAGATGTAATAATTTAGGCTATTCACTCGCTTCATTAGAAGCAAACTGATCGAAATACAATGGTAAAACATGTAAAATTAAATGACGTACCCCACTGTTGGCTGTGGTTTCCCATAGAGATTCAGTTGTCAAAATTGGCATGGTTTCTTTAAAAAAAAATTGAGTTTCTCGTTCGAGCAAAACATACGTGTTTATCGTGATACAAATATATTTATGTCTGATCTCTCCTCACCACGAAGTACATTTTCTTACTTTCTTCCACTGTCTTCATGTTTGCTAAGGTAACTACGAGTACTAACAGGCGTTTTCTAGTCTGTAATTGTGATACTTGACCAGATTTCTACACGCACTAAGCACTCTTACATTGCAACGTGCGTCAGGGTACCTGTTTCAGGCTTACGTCTGCGAAAAGCGCTCTTTGAGTGCATTGTCGTGTCCCTGCTCATAACGACGACGACATAAAGAAGGCAAACCTACTTGAATAGCATCAGGTAAACCACCGTGCTCCATGTCTCCATATGCGGGACAGATCTCCATGAGCAATGTCTTATGTCCTCACTCTATGAGACACTACTTATAATCGTTTGTCCTTTAGACAACGCCAATAGAAGTCGAACCACCAGACTGCACAGTGAGCGGTAAAGGATTCGGCTAAAGAGGCAGGCGAAATCGGAGTAATAAGTACTAGTTTAATTCTTTGCAATATGTTTACAATGAAAAATGTACCGACATTTCTTTTTCACTGTGAGCAACAACAAATCATCTGACTTTCTGCCGTAATTGTGGAGAGTAGTTCCGTGTTGTTCATTCAGATGGAAGGAACACAAGACGACGTGGATGTTCGATAATGTTCCTGAGTGCCTAGCGTTTTCTCATCTCTCGCCATATGAAGCTGCTGTCCAGATGTTGTGGTGTTGGAAGCACAATACTGCGTAGGCGCGGTAGCCTCCCAATCTTTGAACACCCTAAACTCACCTGTCACCTGTCAATCTTCGACATTCAGGGGTGCACAGGACCTGACTTCAGTTTTATGGATGACAATGCGCGAGCGCGTGGAATACCGCAGGTGGAGTAGCTCTTGGAATGAGCGGATTTTTCGGCGAATGGGTTGGCCTATCCACTCCCCTCACTTAAATCCCATTGGAAAGACGTATTGCAGCACAATTACATACACCAAAGACCATCCAAAAGTTGTCAACTGCTCTGGTGGAGCAATGCAACCCCCTACCACAAGAACTCCTTGTCAACCTTCTGGCCATCATGGGAGAACTTTGCGGAGCATGCATTGCCGTCCTTGCTGATCACACGCTCTATTACGTACCAAGACCCGAATCAGTTCGTAATTATCAGTTCTCTAAGCTTATCAACAGGTGCTCTATACAATTCACTTTCAAGGTGAAACTACACTACTGGCCATTAAAATTGCTACACCACGAAGATGACGTGCTACAGACGCGAAATTTAACCGACAGGAAGAAGATGCTGTAATATGCAAATGATTAGCTTTTCAGAGCATTCACACAAGGTTGGCGCCGGTGGCGACACCTGCAACGTGCTGACACGAGGAGAGTTTCCAACCGATTTCTCATACACAAATAGCAGTTGACCGGCGTCGCCTGATCGAACGTTGTTGTGATGCCTCGTGTAAGAAGGAGAAATGCGCACCATCACGTTTCCGACTTTGATAAAGGTCGGATTGTAGCCTATTGCAATTGCGGTTTATCGTATCGCGACATTGCTGCTCGCATTGGTCGAGATCCAATGACTGTTAGCAGCATATGGAATCGGTGGGTTCAGGAGGGTAATACGGAACGCCGTGCTGGATCCCAACGGCCTCGTATCGCTAGCAGTCGAGATGACGGGCATCTTATCCGCATGGCTATAACGAATCGTGCAGCCACGTCTCGATCCTTTAGTCAACAGATGGGGACGTTTGTAAGACAACAACCATCTGCACGAACAGTTCGACGTCGTTTGCAGCAGCATGGACTATCAGCTCGGAGACGCTGGCTGCGGTTACCCTTGGCGCTGCATCAAAGACAGGAGCGCCTGCGATGGTGTTCTCAACGACGATCCTGGGTGCGCGAATGGCAAAACGTCATTTTTTCGGATGAATAGAGGTTCTGTTTACAGAATCATGATGGTCGCATTCGTGTTTGGCGACATCGCGGTGAACGCACATTGGAAGCGTGTATTCGTCATCGCCATACTGGCGTATCACCTGGCGTGCTGGTATGGGGTGCCACTGGTTACACGTCTCGATCATCTCTTGTTCGCGTTGACGGCACTTTGAACAGTGGACGTTACATTTCAGATGTGTTACGACCCGTGGCTCTATTATTACGGCCAGAGGTGGTTGTTCTGGGTGCTGATATCTCAGGATCTATGCACCCAAATTGCGTGAAAATGTAATCACATGTCAGTTCTATTATAATATATTTGTCCAATGAATACCCGTTTATCATCTGCATTTCTTCTTGGTGTAGCAATTTTAATGGCCAGTAGTGTAGACATCAAAATCCAGAGGATTGAGGTGAGGTGATTTTGAAGACTGCTGCGCCTACCTCCTTGGACCATAGTGCCACGTTAAATGTCGTCTCACACGAGCAGCAAAGCATACTTGTGTGCCATGGTACTTGTACCACATTCCCAAACCATGGCACACGGGTTAAATTTCCTTCCAGTTGGATTTGGACTTAGTCAAAAAGTTTGCCTCCTAAGGACATGTATACTAACTAGAGCAATACAGGGTGAGTCGAAAAGGACTTTACAGCTTTGGACTGATACAGAAATGCATTGACATAACACAGAATCAGCAGTTATGACATTTTGTAGCAAATAAGCTCGAGTTTCACATAAAAGTTTCAAGTGTCATTTTGGTTCGATGTGACTACCGTTTCTGATGCGGGAGACGTACCGCCGGTATTCAGTTTTTTCGCACACTCGCAGCAAATTGGGCGTAACTTGTGCAACGGCAACACAGTTAGATTTTTCAGGTCGGCTAAATTGTTTGGTAGGGAAGCAACATACACACCATCTCTAAAGAAACCTCAGAGAAAGAAATCCAGTGAGGTCAAGTCTGCGGAAGAAGATGGCCACGCGATTGGCCCTTCACGGTAAATCCACCGGCCTGGGAAACGATTGTCGAGGGAACCTCTAACTTCCGTTAAAAATGAGGTAGTGCACCGCCTCCATTTTTTGGTTATGTGCTAGCAAGGATGGAGGATGACACATTCCCACTGAGTAAAATTTTTAGCGATGAAGCGACGTTCCACATTAGTGGAAAAGTCAACAGACACAATGTTCACATATGGCGTTTGAAAAATTCACATTCACCATTGCAACACGAAAGAGAGTCACCGAAGATCAAATTGTTCTGTGCCGTATCCCATACAAAGGTTTATGGACCACTTTTCTTTGCGTAAAGAACTGTAACGGGAACCAGGTACCTAGACATGTTGGAACAATGGCTGTTCCCTCAAGTTATGGAAAATCTCCATGACTTCATTTTCCAACAGTATGGAGCTCCGCCCCATTGGCACCGTGGTGCACGAGGCTTTTTGAATGATCGGTCGCAGATGAGTTGAGGACCTGCCCCTTCATATCTGGCCACCCAGGTCTCCTGATATCACACCCTGAAACTATTTCTTATGGGGTTATATGAAGGAAGCTGTTTACGTCCCGCCTCTACACTATCTGATCAGAAAGTATCCGGACACCTGACTGAAAATGACTTACAAGTTCGTTGCGCCCTCCATCGGTAATTCTGGAATTCAGTATGGTGTTGGCTCACCCTTAGCCTTGATGACAGCTTCCACTCTCGTAAGCATACGTTCACTCAGGTGCTGGAAGTTTTCTTGGGGAATAGCAGCCCATTCTTCACGGAGTGCTGCATTGAGGAGAGGTATCGATGTCGGTAGCCGGGGCCTGGCATGAAGTCGGCGCTCCAAAACAACCCAGAGGTTATCTATAGGATTCAGGTCAGGACTCTGTGCAGAACAGTCCATTACAGGGATATTATTGTCGTATAAAAACTCCGCCACAGGCCGTGCGTTATGAACTGGTGCTCGATCGTGTTGAAAGATGCAGTCGCCATCACAGAATTGCTCTTCAACAGTGGGAAGCAAGAAGGTGCTTAAAACATCAATGTAGGCCTGTGCTGTGATAGTGCTACGCAAAACAGCAAGGGTTGGAAGCCCCCTCCATGAAAAACACGACCACTCCATAACACCACCGCCTCCTAAATTTTCTGTTGGCACTACACACGCTGGTAGATGACATTCATCGGGCATTCGCCATACTCCCTGTAATGGCGTTAGTCATACGACCACACCGCCGACTGAGAACCGATCCGCCGGATGCGATTCTCTCGATAAACGGAAGAGAAGAACGACTGTGTTAGCCAAAGAATACACAGCCAGTCGCAGTACTTACGCTCGTCGCGACGCGTCGCTAGGTCACTTCATGTCTAGCAGGAGTGTAGTGCAGTTGTGCCAGTCTACAGTTCGTTGCCTCGGTTAGGAGTCAGCCATCGCCGATGTTAGTCATCGTCTGCTGCTCAGTCTTTGCTGCCATCGCGTCTTTGTAGCTTAGTTCCAAGTTAGTCTTCAAATTCACCGGATTCTACATTCAAGATTACGAGAGTTTAATTCGGTCTTGCAGGATTTGTGACTTGTAAATTATGTCATTCTACAAATGCTTAGTCTAGTCCCGTCCTCTTACAATTGTGTACCAACAGATCATGGAGTACAACAAAATAATAAATACTTTCTTATTTTGTACTCCTGCTAATTAATTGTGTTTTCCTGTTGTAGCTACCAAGCAGTCTTGGCACAGCAGAACGCACGTTCCACCTAATTGGCTACCTCATATTTGCTACCTTATGTTGATGGACTCGGTTATGGTGGAAGATCGAGAGCCATCACGCACACCCTGCCATTGGATCGCTACATTGTGTACCGTGATTCGTCACTCCACAAAACGTTTTTCCACTGTTCCATCGTGAAATGTTTACGTCGCTTGGACCAAGCCATGCGTCATTTGGTTTGTACCGGCGTGATTTGTGGCTTATGAGCAGCCGCTCGACCATGAAATCCAAGTTTTCTCGAAATGGTTCAAATGGCTCTGAGCACTATGGGACTTAACATCTATGGTCATCAGTCCCCTAGAACTTAGAACTATTTAAACCTAACTAACCTAAGGACAGCACACAACACCCAGTCATCACGAGGCAGAGAAAATCCCTGACCCCAAGTTTTCTCACCTCCCGCCTAACTGTCATAGTACATACGTAGAGATGTCCGTCGATCGCGTGACTTCAGGTACCCCCAAAGCCAATAATCGCACTGACTGACATCTGGGGACCTGGGAGGCCAAGCATGACAACAGTGGCGTCTGAGCACATGATCATCACCAAACGACGTGCGCAAGAGATCTTTCACGTGTCTAGCAATATGGGGTGGTGCGCCATCCTGCATAAACATCGTACGTTCCAGCAGGTGTTTATCAGCCAGGCTGGGGATGATGCGAGTCTGTAACATATCGGCGAACCTCTCACCCGTCACGGTAGCGGTTTTGCTATCCAGCGCAATCTGTCGGACATTTTTTGAACTTTATGTTTTTTTTTTGTTCTAATTAAACCCCATGTCATTCCAAGCATGTGTGTCAATTTTTACCTCTCTATCTACATTATTCGGTGGTTTATTAAGGTTTAAAATTAATACTGACTTTTTGATCACTATATATATATATATATATATATATATATATATATATATATATATATATATATATATATAAGCTGTGTAGGTGCGGAGAAAGCAACGTTAATGCTGCTGCAGTGGACTGTTCGCGCGGTGTCAGAGACACCGCCTGCATGCGGCGCCCGGCAATGCTGCTGGTTTTTCACCTCCAACGCCCTATCAGCGTCGACCGAGTTTCAGCGTTCACGAGCCGCTCGGAAAGGACGGACAGGTCCATTGGCGCCAGCTTTGAAGCTTCAGAGTTTAGCATTTCACCAGTTTGACGGATGAGCTTCGATGGTGAAGAGAGCGAGACGAGCGCCGTGTTAAACGCTACAGAGTCGGTGTACAGAGGAGGAGCGGCTATCCGGGCGTGGGGCGGCGGCGGCGGCCGTGACAGGTGTTTGGGCCGGCTGCAGCGCGCCGTATCGCCGTCGCCGGTCGCCGGTCGTCGGAGGCCGGTGGTCGCCGGCTGCCGGAGGCGGCGGGGCTGTCGCGCGGCTTCGATTGGGGTCGCTGGCGCTGGCTCGGTGGCGTTGGCGGCGCGACCGCATTGTGTGGACTCCGGCCGCTGGGCCATTGTGGCGCCGCCACGCCACGCCGCGCCACGCCACGCCGCTGCGGCTGTCCGCGTGCGCCGCGCACGCCTCAGCTCAGCCGTCGCTGATTTTCGGAGACAGCCGATTGGACTCCTTTTACGGACAGCGTCTGTCGCGAACTTTCACGCCTGAACCCTCAAACTAGGTAGTGACTTTTTTGTGTCGTAAGTGGTGTTGTGGGTTCCGAAAGGATACCGCTTTGTTCTAGCGACGAAAAGTACACTACTGGCCATTAAAAATGCTCCACCACGAAGATGACGTGCTACAGGCGCGAAACTTAACCGACAGGAAGAAGATGCTGTGATATGCAAATGATTAGCTTTTCAGAGCATTCACACAAGGTTGACGCCGGTGACGACACCTACAACGTGCTCACATGTGGAAAGTTTCCAACCGATTTCTCATACACAAACAGCAGTTGACCGGCGTTGCCTCGTGAAACGTTGTTGTGATGCCTCGTGTAAGGAGGAGAAACGCGTACCATCATACCACAAGGTCGGATTGTAGCCTATTGCGATTGCGATTTATCGTATCGCGACATTGCTGCTCTCGTTGGTCGATATCCAATGACTGTTAGCGGAATATGGAATCGGTGGGTTCAGGAGGGTAATACGGAACGCCGTGCTGGATTCCAACGGCCTCGTATCACTAGCAGTCGAGATGACAGACATCTGCATGGCTGTAACGGATCGTGCAACCACATCTTGATCCGTGAGTCAACAGATGGGGACGTCTACAAGACAGCAACCATCTGCACGATCAGTTCGACGACGTTTGCAGCAGCATGGATATCAGCTCGGAGATCATGGCTGCGGTTACCCTTGACGCTGCATCTCAGGAGCGCCTGCGATGGTGTATTCAACGACGAACCTGGGTGCACGAATGGCAAAACATCAGTTTTTCGGATGAATAGAGGTTCTGTTTACAGCATCATGATGGTCGCATCTGTGCTTGGCGAACGCATATTGGAAGCGTGTATTCGTCATGGCCATACTGGCGTATCACCTGGCGTGATGGTATGGGGTGCCATTGGTTGTACGCCTCGGTCACCTCTTGTTCGCATTGAAGGCACTCTGAACAGTGGACGCTACATTTCAGATGTGTTAAGACCCTTGGCTCTACCCTTCATTAGATCCCTGCGAAACCCTACATTTCAGCAGGATAATGCACGATCGCATGTTGCAGGTCCTGTACGGACCTTTCTGGATACAGAAAATGTTCTACTGTTGCCCTGGACAGCACATTCTCCAGATCTCTCACCAATTGACAACGTTTCGTCAATGGTGGCCGAGCAACTGGCTCGTCACAATACGCCAGTCACTACTCCTGATGAACTATGGTATCGTGTTGAAGCTGCATGGGCAGCTGTACCTGTACACGCCATCCAAGCTCTGTTTGACTCAATAGCCAGGCGTTTCAAGGCCGTTAATACGGCGAGAAGTGGTTGTTCTGGGTACTGATTTCACAGGATATATGCACCCAAACTGCGTGCAAATGTAATCACATGTCAGTTCTAATATGATATATTTGTCCAATTAATACCCGTTTATCATCTGCATTTCTTCTTGGTGTAGCAATCTTAATGGCCAGTAGTGTAATTTACTGTGTGTTCGTTAAAATGTTTTTATAAGTCTTGTATTTGCCTACACGGTATTAGAATACAAAATATGAGTTTACCACATGAAATTCAAAATAAGTGACAAAAGGAAAGTAAGTCTACGTAAGCCTTAACGACAGTGAAGTGTAAAGAAACATAATAACTCAGACTAGGTTATTGTATTACGAATAACGTGAAAAAGTAGTAGATTACTGTAAGAAGAACATACAAGGTGTGAAAAATAATCAGCACATCATGAACATCACATATGAATTGATACACAATTTTTCACTAATGTACAGTGCTCACCGAAGTTCTCTTACACTCCCTGTAAATCACTGAACGACGGGTTTGACATACTAGGCAGCTGCAAAGATGCAATACTGGTTGGCCTTTTTCTCATTGATTTAAGAACGGTCATTTTCATCTTGAAGTTCATTTGCATCTCTACCTTTACTACTGTTTTCCCCAAAGTCCGGAAAATTTAAAGCACTGGCGTATGTCAATGAGAGTTCGAACGCACAACAGCACTGAATATAAATGAAAACACTACTTAAGTTTAAAAATAAAATAGTGTTCAATTTATTGATAAATTCTGACTATTTAGAAAGTAGGAAACACTCGTGGTGACGTGGGTCAATAATGGCACCACCCAAACTTTACAAGTGTGCACTGAGAAAGCGGACGACTCGACAGAACTTCCAATATGTCTTCAGGTCTGCTACCAGCTGCCGGAAAGGCATATGAAATCACCACCAATAGAATGACCAGCAGAGGAAATGGTATGGGCGCACAGCCACGCGGTCTCAGGGGCCTTGCCACGGTTCAAATGGTTCAAATGGCTCTAAGCACTATGGGACTTAGCATCTGAGGTCATCAGTCCCCTAGACTTAGAACTAATTTAAACCTAACTAACCTAAGGACCTCACACACATCCATCTCCTAGGCAGGATTCGTACCTGCGACCATACCATCAGCGTGGTTGCAGACTGAAGCGCCTAGAACCGTTCGGCCACAGCGGCCCGCTTCCCACGATTCGCGCGGCCTCCCCCCATCGGAGATTCGAATCCTCCCTGGGGCATGGGAGTGTGTTGTCATTAGCCTAAGTTCGTTTAAGTTAAAGTTGTGTGTAACCCTAGGGACTGATGACCTCAGCAGTGTGGTCCCTTAGGAAATTACCACAAGTTAAAAAAAAAAAAAGAAAAACGAAGGTGTACAGTTTCACTGGTATCGGAAAGGAGCGTACGCTGGACGAGCGCAGCATAGGGTCGGTGGTTTTCGTTGAAACAACCGGCTTCGTCTCCAGTTTAACATGACTGTTAAAACAGCTCAAAATAACCTGTTTTAGAAATAACTGAATTTAGTTTTTCTGGCGCTGTTACTTCCAGTAATGAAAGCAGACTCCAAACAAAGAGTGAAAAATTCTAATGGAGATCAAAGAACAGGAGACTGTGATCGATTTGTGGTTGAAGCTGTGGCTGAAATCGGACTCATACTCTCCAGCAAAGATTGCGAAGGTACAGGAGACGGGTGTGGCTGCAACGGGACCGAAATATCACAAGTTGATGACTTCCCTGCATCGTCACTTTTGGACTGTGTCAGTTTCTCATACTGAAGCAACTGCAAAGTTGAGGGTTGAGCCACTATCCCAAGTTTGCGCCACATCAATTAAAATCATATCCATCAAATTAACCTCTTTCCTAAAGAGACTTTGACTCTGTGCGCTAATATGAAACTTCCTGGCAGATTAAAACTGTGTGCCGGACCGAAACTCGAACTAGGGACCTATGCCTTTCGAGGGCAAGTGCTTTACCAACTGAACTACCCAAGCACAACTCACGACACGTCCTCACAGCCTTACTTCCGCCAGTACCTCGTCTCCTACCTTCCAAACTTTACAGAAGCTCTCCTGCATACCTTGCAGTACTAGCACTCCTGAAAGAAAGGATATTGCGGAGACATGGCTTAGCCACAGCCTGAGGGATCTTTCCAGAATGAGATTTTCACTCAGCAGCGGAGTGTGCGCTGATATGAAACTTCCTGGCAGATTATAACTGTCTGCCGGACCGAGACTCGAACTCGTGAGCTTTGTCTTTCGCGGGCAAGTGCTCTACTAACTGAGCTACCCAAGCACGACTCACGCCCCGTCCCTTTATTTTATGTCACAAATTTAGTCGTGCCACCTCCCCTTTTTAACCTTTTAAAAGAATCGGGGCATTTTACTTTATAGCTAACGCTCTTCGCAATACGCTTCCAGACTGGGGGTGGTAACATTCTACTCGTACAATGCAACTCACGCCCCAGGCCGACAGCGAGAAACAACCGTATAGACCAGGCATGTGTAACACTGCACGTCCACGCATTCAGTCTAACAGGTCAATCCACTCGGTAACAGGTGCATTATCATGTATGAAATGCTCTACCGATTCTGATGCCATGTGGCTGTTCATAGTTTCTAACTGCAGGTATTGTTATGAAAACAGTGCTGTTGACTTTTCTCAACTTCTTTAATAACCAAGTATTTAAATTTTACAAACAAACATTAATCGTTTTCTTCTGTTAAAAAAAAGAGTTTTCATTAAAAGGCAGATATTTTAGCACTGCAAATATGAAAAACTGATATGAAGGTATTTTTATCTGGCTATTAGTAAAAAATGAAAAAAAGTCAGTTATAACGAAGACCTAACAAACACCGCAGAATACCAGTTATTTAGAATTAAAATACCAGTATTGGTTTTAACCGTCTGCTTTCCCCATCTCTAGAACAGTATTCACAGGGCGTTGCTAAATCTTCACAATTGCATGTGTTTGCAGGGTAGAAGCTATTCTGCAGTTATAATGAAGAAAGGAACCGTCAGGATCACTTGGTAAGTATTATTAGTATATGATGATTGGTTTCAACCTTTGTCACGGGTCATCCTCAGATCCATACATTTAATCACTACGAAACGTAGATCATCAGAGGCGCGAAAATTTCATTTTCTTTTCTTTATTGGCTGCAAACTTTATTTCACCATATACAATTATGTCACGCAGTGAAAGAAACGGGACGTTTGACTAACTGTCTGACCTCATCACAAAATATAAAACGCTACTTATTACGTAACCAAGACAATAAAATTACAGAAAAATAAGCGAATAATTGTGCGAGAAAATAAGTCTACAAACTACCAGGACGTGCCGAAAACTAATACCTCCGAATGTTTCATTCTGTTCTCAATACTCGTTGAGGTATATCATGTCATTCATATTACTCTTTCGACTTTCCCACTTCGCTGGCGATGGTTGCAATGCTCTGGCGCCTGGGTGCTCCGAATTGTAGTGAGTAACAGGGCCGTGCGGAACGTAACACTGTCGGTGAGAGAGTAACAGCGTGCTGTAATCGAGTTTCTACCCGCAAGACAGTTCGTCCAGACATAGCGCACCCTTTCCTTCAGCATGAGAGTGCCAGACCACACACGAGCGCTGCGACATGCCCAACAATCCGACGCTTTCCAGTCACCGATGATCTTCCACGCAGTTCCATCTTGGTTACATCCACATTTTCATCTGTATCCAAAATTTAAAGATCACCTTTACTTCGCTACTGATAAAGTTGTGCAAGCAAAGGTGATGTTGTGGCTGGTCTCTTGTTAGGAGAAATGTGTTCGTTGCCAGGTTGAGTATGTTGAGAAAAAAATGTACACATGAAGGATCAGGATAGGCAGTGTTAAAAACGTTTGTTTTATTTAAAAATCCAACGACCTAGTTGCAGTGGTAAGAGCGGTTCCCGTCAGATAATCGAATTCAAGCGCTGTCGGGCTTGGTTAACGCTTGAATCTGTACGCGTTCAAGTCCGCCGAGCGTTGTTGGCAAGCAGGTGCACTCAGCCCTTGTAACGCCTATTGACGTAAAAGTATCGCCTTCGGTTACGAAAGCTGACAACGATCGGGAAAGCGGTGTGCTGAGCACATACGTCTCCATATTTGCATCATCTGAACCCTTCGGATAAGGATGACACGGCGGTCAGTCGGTACCATTGAGCCATCCGAGGCCTATTCTGACGGACAGAGAGAGAGAAAGAGAGAGAGAGAGAGAGCGGGAGGGAGAGGCAGAGGGTTTATTTAAAAAGGTTTAAGACTGTTCCACGTGCAACAAAAATATGACTATCAATATTTCATATAATTATTGACCGAATTTCAAAATTTAAAATTCATTCGTAACGTGCTCATTCAGAGGTATAATATTACGTTAAAGTTTTAACACAGTGATGTCACTAAACCTGCCCAAAGATGTGAACAACCATGCATGAGCAGCGCCTATTAACAGGAGGTGGCCCGACAGCCGATCAGTTCTAGTCATTCCAACAGGAAGGAGGTACACAGCTCATGTTCAGTTCAACCATGCCTTGAAGGTCAATATCGCTATTATATCGCGTTCGTATTGTTACTTTAAGTCAAGAAGGGCTCTCAAAAAGCGAAATGTCCAGGTGTCTCGGAGTCAACCGAAGCGATGTTGTTAGGACATGGAGGAGATACAGAGAGAAGGAAGTGTCGATGACATGCCTCGCTCAAGCCGCCCAAGGGCTACTACTGCAGAATGACCACTACCTACGGATTATGGCTAGGAGGAACCCTGACAGCAACGCCACCAAACTGAATAATGCTTTTCGAGCAGTCACGACTGAAAATGTACACAATAGGTTGCATGATGCGCAACATCACTCCCGATGTCCATGGCGAGGTCCATCTTTGCAACCACAACACCACGCAGCGTGGTACAGATGGGTCCAACAACATGCCGAATGGACTGCTCAGGATTGGCATCACGTTCTCTTCACCGATGATGTTGCATATGCCCTCAACCAGAGAATCGTCGGAGACGTGTTTGGAGGGAAACCGGTCAGGCTCAACGCCTTAGACACACTGTCCAGCTAGTGCAGCAACGTGGAGGTACCTGTTGTTTTGGGGAGGCATTATGTGGGGCCGACGTACGCCACTGATCGTCATGGAAGGCGCCGTAATGGCTGTACGATACGTGAATGCCATCCTCCGACCGATAGTGCAACCATATCAGCAGCGTATTAGCGAGGCGCTCCTCTTCGTGGACAGCAATTCGAGCCCCCGTCGAGCACATCTTGTGAAATACGTCCTTCAGAATAACGACATCGCTCTAATAGAGTGGCCACCATGTTCTCCAGACATGAACCCAATCGAAAGTGCCTGGGATCTACGCTGGATCGACGTTGAGGAGTGGGACAATCTGGACGAACAGTGCCTTTATGAGCTTGTGGATAGTATGCCACGACGCTTACAGTCATGCATCAATGCAAGAGGACATGCTACTGGGTATTAGAGGTAACGGTGTGTAGAGCAATGTGGGCCACCACCTCTGAAGGCTTCGCTGTGTGGTGGCACAACAAGCAATGTGTGGTTTTCATGAGCAATAAAAAGGGCGGCAATGATGTTTATGTTGATCTCTATTCCAGTTTTCTGTACAAGTTCTAGAACTCTCGGAACCGAGATGATGGAAAACTTTTTCTTATATGTGTATATCCTTTACTTCCTCTCCTACAGTCATTCCAGTTTCTTTGATGACGTCCACTTGATTTGCCTATGCACAGACGGCTTCTTCGGAACGTAAATATTTTAAGATACTCATTTTGTATGCTGAAGTCCTTCTTATCATGAAACAAAGTAAAGTGACGTTTTCTCTTTTTTGTAGTGGAGTATGAGCGTTGCTCGAGTTGCCCCCTTAGCTGGCGTAGTTCACCATTTTCACAGGAAACGGTACCTTACGTGGAGGAACTTATTCTGGCACGGATGTAGAAGATCGTTGTATTACATACTATATAGCGTTACACACGCAGTTATAGTGAGCTAGCTCTCACCATGAACTGTGTCAATGCACATCATAGTGGGCTAGATTTGATACTGGCCTAACAGGTCGAAATCGTGTAGGTGGTGGATAAATACATCTAATAACAGTCCAACTGAGAAATGCTACCCTTTCCAAACTACTGCAGGAGTGTGGACGCAAGTAGGTAGAAATATGGTACAATCAGTTGAGACGAGGCAGTTTAGGTTTATCTGTTATTGAGACAACATTAAAACAACTATTGTATTAATAAAGTTTATATTGATTGTCTGTGGTTTCTTACGTGTCTACGTTTGCCAGAGTAACACGCTACGGTAGCAATACACAAAAGAAAAGAAAATAACAAATTAGGACAATACAGAAGAGTAAAGCATGTAACTGTATGATTCTATAATTTAAAAAAACACTGAAACCACTACATATAGAAATAAATAAGAATAGTAAACATAGTAATAATAATAATAATAATAGTATTATAATAATAACAATAATAGCATGAAATTGTTAGAGTAATTTTGTAATAGTGCAAATCTTAATAGCTGTCAAAGCGTGTGTATTTAATATAGAACTACAAAAATTTTATTGTTTTCTTTCACAAAAACGTATGTAATAGCAGATTCATTTGGAAATGGAGTTATTGATGCAATTTAGAGGTGGTGTAAAAGAATGAGGCAGAATCACAGTTTGCAGAGGGTATTAATTTTTACGAACGTCTCGTTTTATTAGTATTCATGTCACCTGTTCTTGGTCTGTTAATATTAATAATATCTTTTGTCGGCAGGACCAAGCGTGGTATGAAATCTGCAGCTGAATCGTCCAGTACCAAGTGACGTTGACGTTACGCTCCATGCCCACTAACATTATCTCTTCTGGTTTTGCTGGTTAGGTGTCTGCTAGAGGTATGTTGGAGGGAACTTGATGTTGCACCATTTCCGCCAGATTGGTCAGCTAACGCAACTACTGTGCTCTATAGAGGCTTCTCAGTAAATAGGGTTCCAGTTTTTCCCAGCAGCTGCCCTCGTACGACTCTGCAGAAGATTTAGTTAAAACTACATAAATCAAGATTAATTTGAAATTACGGAAGTTCAAACTGAATTTTCACACTCCTGGCGAGCAGTGAGTCGCGGTTGTCACATTATGTCTCTGAGGATGACCTGTGACAAAGATCGAAACCAGCTATCTTAACATGTCCTACATCATCATCTACATCTACATCTACATCTACATGGATACTCTGCAAATCAGACTTAAGTGCTTGGCAGAGGATTAATGGAACCAAATTCAAAATAATTCTCTAGTATTCCAGTCCTGAACCGCACGTGAAAAAACTAACACCTATATCTTTTCGTGCGAGCTCTCATTTTCCTTATTTTATTATGATGATATCGCTATATATGTCGGTGCTAACAAAATATTTTCCCATTCGGAGGAGAAAATTGGGGATTGAAATTTCGTGAGAAAATTCAGCCGCAACGTAAAACTGCCTTGTTTTCATGGTGTTCACCCCATATCCTGTATCATGTCAGATACGCTCTCTCCCGTATTTCCCAACAGTACAAAACGTGCTGCTCTTCTTTGAACTTTGTCGATGTATTCCATTAATCCTATCTGGTTGTTTAGAGGAGGAGACCAGACAACGAGTCATCGGTCTTCATTGGATTAGGGAAGGAAGTGAGTCGTGCCTTTGCCTGAAGCGATATAGGGAAATCACGGAAAACCTAAATCAGGATGGCTAGACTCGGGATTGAACCGTCCTCATCCCGAATGCGAGTCCATTATGCTAACTATCTGATACGGATCCCAAACCGCGCAGTAGTACTCCACAAGAGGACGGACAAGCATAGAGTAGGCAGTCTCTTTAGTAGATCTGTTACATTTTCTTAAGTGTTATGCCAAAAAAACGCAGTCTCTGGTTTGTCTTCCCCACAACAATTTCTATGTATTCCTTCCAATTCAAACTGTTCGTAACTGTAATTGCTAAATATTTTGTTGAATTTGTGGCCTTTAGATTTCACTGATTTATCGTGTAAGCGAAGTTTAACGGATTCCTTTTAACACTCATGTGGCTGACATCACACGTTTCATTATTTTGGGTCACTTCCCCATTTTCGCACCATGCAGATATCTTTTCTAAAACGATTTGCAATTAGTTTTCATCTAACTGATGAATTTACTAGACGATAAACGACAGCATCATCTTCAGTTTAATTACAAGTGATCATGGTTTCCTTGACATCACGTTAAGATTCAATCACTACCGGAAGTCTGTATCTACATACACACAGCCTACTCATAGAACCACTGAATCGTTCTTGGAAGAGGGCACATCGTATAAACATAGTCAGTTTTCTGTCTATTCCATTAGCATGAGGGAAAAATGATTATCTATATAGTTCCGTACATGATCGTGAAAGAAGTGCTCCAATTGAAGAGAATGTAAGACAGAGAGCCAGTCTTTTCCCTTTACTGCTCACCCTGTATATCCGAGAATCAATGACGGAAATAAGAGAAATGTTCAGGATTAACATTAAAGTCCTTACCAATAATGAAAATAGTGAATGAGATGGTGATTCTCAGTGACACAGAGGAAGAATTACAGTAGCTGCTGAATGGAATAAAGTCTCTGACGAACACAGACTACAGGATAAGAGTAAGCCGAAGAAATATAAAAGTAGTAGAAATGACCTTAGCATCAAAATTTGAAGAAAAGTGAAAAATCCTAGTACCTTGAAAACCAAATATCGCTGACGGACGAACCAAGTAGGACATAAGAAGAACATTGGCAGAGGCTAAGAGGGAATTCCTAAGCAAAAGAAATGTACTGTTTTCAATCATAGGCCTCAGTCTGACGAAGGCATTCCTGACAATGAACAGTTGTAGCACAGAAGTGTATAAAACTGAATCAAGGGCTGTCGGGACACAGGGAAAGATGACAATCGACATCCTTTGTTACAGAAGGATATCGAAAATTAAGGGGTGGAGGCGATATGGTAAGGAATGTAAAGTTTCTCCACAGTATCAGCGAGGAAAGGAGTACGCGGAAAACACTCACAAGAAGATGGGCCATGGTGATATTAAAACTTCCTCGCTTCTAGTGGAAGCTGTAAAGGGTAAAATTTGTAGGGGAACGCAGCATTGTCACGCAGTATTCTTCAGATGCAAGTTCTCTGAATTTACTCCTCTGTTGCGATCCCTCGTGCCTTTCGGAATTCGTTATACGTGTGGTCATTCTTACAGGATAAGATCCCCAAACAATGGAACAAGACTCTGAAATGGCAGCCAGAATGCATGACCATCCCTTGAAATTGATGTATATAAAGGCTGATTATGGCAGGACTGTGTGAACCGTAAATAAAAGTGCAAAGGAATATTACAACCTGGAATATGTGAGGTCATGCAACATTCAGTCCAAATATTGGAACAATACTCTAGCATCACTAAGATGGATGCCAAAACGCATGCATCTATTTTGAGCCTGATCAACGTCAAATCTGACTGCAGTAGTAAGGTGCGAATCACAAATCCATGTTGTTGGAAGTGGGAACGAATACTACGTCTTGGGAAACATGAGGTCATGCAACATTTTATGGACCACTATAGAACTTACTGAAATAAATGTAGTGAATGTAGTGTATTATGTCTGTACGAAACTCCTTCTGTCATGACATGTTGTTACATCATAGTATCTGTCCGCCCTCGGTAGCTGAGTGGTCAGCGCGACAGAGCATCAATCCTAAGGGCCCGGGTTCGATTCCCGGTTGGGTCGGTGAATTTCTCCTCTCAGGGACTGGGTGTTGTGTTGTCTTAATCATCATCATTTCATCTACATCTTCGCGCAAGTCGCCGAAGTGGCGCCACATCGAAAGACTTGCACCCAGCGAACGGTCTATCCGACGTGAGGCCCTAGGCACACGACATTTACATTTTATCATAGTATCTGGTTGCTTCCTTGTTGCGATAGTGTTGTGTCTTGCAGATTCATAGGTTTCACGTTGTGAATCATACAATGATTGTGACGAAAATCGAGAAAAACATCTTCTTAAAAAGTGGAAGAGTTTTTGGAAATTTTGCTACACACTCCTCATTCGTAATATCATTCTATGGATCTAACAGTTGTATTGCAAGATATTGCTACAAAAAAATCTTAAATCGTGAAACTGACACTGGGTAAACAAGTACTGACTATACCTGTAAGAAGAAATGTAATGTTACACATGTGCCAATTAAGATGAGAAATATCGTCCACTTAGCGATGAGGTGTTCCCCGACGTTCGATATACAGCAAAAATGAGACACATTCATTCAGTGGATACATTTCGTCAGTGTTCACCGAACCTGTGCGACATGTTCTATTTGTAAACTGAATAGGATAGTTTTTGAAGTGAATACGGACTTAGCAGCTAACCACATAACATTTGAGGTTGTTGCTAATCTGCCTTACAGAGGTAATCCAACAAACGTTTGGCTGACGTGGTATAAAAATAAACAGTATAGCACTAATTAATTAAGATATCTTCAGAAGCTCACAGTACATTAGAGATTTTGGTAATGCAATCAAAATACTATGCCAAGTCTACTGACAACTTCAATTTGTCAAGTCCGATAATGGATGTCTAAAAGTTGCCACCACATATTGCAAACTGTAGAATGTAATTTTTGAAAGCAGCCACTAGGTTAAATTTTAAGTGTATCAAGTTTTCAGTAGCGCTAATTTGTGGGTACATTATTACAAAAATGTCAATTAATGTATTTTTATCAGATAGCATTTAGTATTGCTGTACCAACAAGGCAGAGGTGAAAACCCATCTAACTAGTCATAAGAGTATATTGAAATAAAGAAAATAGTTTCAGGCAAAAACTAAATCTAATTACAGAACAGTGTTATTAAAGCTTAAGGAAAACTTTGCAACAGCAGCAAAACTGTCTGACATCAAGGTAAAGTGCAATACATCAATAAATGTTCTAATGTTAAAAGAAATCCAATCCCCAAGTTCCACCAAAATATTTCTGGGGGGGGAGAGGGGAGGGGGAAGGGCGTTGTTTGAGTGTAACTACCTCGAACTACATCGGACCATCCTAAGGATGGTATTAAGTGACTCGTCATGAAGCACAGTAGGGAAAGTTCTTTGTAGTGCAATAACAGTCAGAATTTGCAGAACATAACAAACTGACACGGATAGTGAAAGTGTGAAGCCCAGCTCGAGGCACAGAGGCTGGGTTCCTCGCCTAACGTTCAAGAAGTGAGTGTGTCGAAACCTCATACGACCAACCTGATTTAGATTCACCGTATATTCCATTACTCTGCACATTACAACAGCAGCGTCAGTACTACAGCATACAGTCCCAATAGCTGTCCAGGCTCCAACACTTACGTCGGACAGACGCTGACAAAAATAGTACTAGGCTAGGTATAGCACTCGTGGCCAAACCTATACGGTGATGCCCTCAACTACGACTCGTGGCCGGTGTTTAGGGACACGCATCAGGCGTGCCGAATCACTACAGATTGCCCAATAGCATTATAAGTCATAGACAAAACCTGGCAGGTACTGAACATGGGTGTTACCAACAGGTTTTTGAAAAACTGAGTTATCTGCATTCGAAGACTTACATATGGACTTCAGGACTTTCTGATTAAACTGTCTTGTCTGTTTTTGCTCTGTTCGATATCACCTCGGCACGGACAGATTACGGTCGTATTATATTGTGTTTCAGAAGTGAGTAAATGAGACTATTCTCTAGTTCTCGTCAAACATTTGAATCTCAGTGACACCAGGACTCATACGTTGCTGTATTTTTGTTCCGTCTAAGTTACACATATGTCATTACGTCCTCATTATCTGAAAAACATTGCCTCCATTTTCCCTTTCCAAGCGTTGATCATGGAACGGAGGACGAGCTAGAAGAGAGCAGATCGTGCACATGTGGTTTTGAATGATTTGATACAGGGGATACTGTTATCGACATTGACTCACGCTAGGTGAGATGCCTTAAACCAAGAAAATTATTCGGCAAAGCTTTCCCTGCCATTAGTGAACATTCTGTCTGTATGTCAAAGTACTCGCCGAGAATGGTTTATAATTAAATTGATCAAGAGCGCCTTCTACGCAGTTTAATGTTTAATGGGCTCAGATAAGGCCTCAGAATCGTTATCAAGGCTATAACGTAACTCATACCTGTAAGGCCTGTGGTGCTCCAACAATGACAGTTCTCCTTGAACATTCCAACACTCACCCTTCCTATAAAGCAGAAAACCTAAAGCACCTGGGAAGACTACTAGACGCCAAACATTCAGTTTAGTGTATTCCCTTTCGCTACATCACCGTTTGAATTTGGTGCAGAATTCAGCAACGATTTTTGCCGCGCGGCCCCTCCCCCACTCCAAGGTTCGAGTCCTCCCTCGGGCATGTGTGTGTGTGTGTGTGTGTGTGTGTGTGTGTGTGTGTGTGTGTGTGAGTGTGTGTGTTGTTCTTAGCGTAGGTTAGTTTAAGTAGTGTGTAAGTCTACGGACCAATGTCCTCTGCAGTTTGGTCCCTTAAGAACTCACAGACATTTGAACATTTCAGCAGCGAAAGAGATGTATTAGTTCATTTGGTTTATCTGAACAGAGACGTGTTGTATTACAGCCCTGTCAGTTATCCTTGACACACTTTCTAAACATACGTTCCCATTGGTCATCAGCTGTACACGGAACCTCATAGTTTCTGCGGAGAAAATTTAACAATATTCGATTATATGCTGCACGATACACATCCAGTACAGAGACTCGCAAAATAGTTCACGAACTCCTCTATTACAGGAATACCGCTTTCTTCATCGATGCAACCCCCAGCCCTCCGCTCAATCCCACCACTTTCACTATTTTTTTTCGAAAGGTGCTGATTTTTTTGATGTATAACTTCCCTTAATTGGGTAATGCGTACAGACAGTCCCTTTTTATCATCACTTGACCGAAGTAAATTATGTGACACACATCTTCAGCTACACAATGAAAATCACATCCGGAAGATGGTCGTAACAATGACATCGGACACCATACATTTCTCACTGCATCAGAGAAGACAAAGGGAGAACGACTAACCTCGATACTAATGGGAGATGCGCACAGAATGTAAAGATGAAAGCAACCAGGACCAATGTTGTCCACTCGAAAGGTATAGGGACACTCAGGTTGTTTTATCTGCCATTATGGCGAAAGTAATGCACTGTATTAATCTTCTACAGCTCAGTGACACTTGGTGGTCGCAATCAATGGAGATCAGGTAAACACGCTAGAATGTTCTGCGCTGATAAAATTGAGTCCGCAATTAATTCTGAAAGTAACTGACAAATGAGTGATTCCTCGTGCTGGTTAAGACACTCGACACGTCTTTTGAAGCATCGAGGCTCAAATCCATTTATATTTACCTTCAAAGAGGCCTCATCATAGTCCACCCCCACATCTTTATCCATTTAGAATTGGTTCTCCAGCTTCAGTAGTGTAGGCCGTAAAACACGACAAGATACTGAACTTTAAGGTTTTGTCAATGTTTTGTCAGTAAAAGGTTCAACAATTATAACTGGAGACAGTCAGCTTTGGCGAAGACCCAGTCACAACATCTACATCGTGATCCGCGAAACTGTATAGAGCACAGTGAAAGTTGTTGGCTATGCACCTAAGAAGTGAGAGGCGAGTGTCTAGCGTCTTAAGAATGGACCCGTGTAACACCTTTCCATGTCGAGTGCACTTTCTGCTCCCATTAAACCAGTTGCAACGTGTCGTAGAAATTCAGAAGCCTCTTTTCCTCTCGGTTATTTCTCCTAGACCATATTATGAAGTAATTCTGCCTTCCTTTCTCTTACCTACAGTAACATTCGAGTCAATGAAGACCATACAAACAGTCTTAAGTTTACCGCACGCCACTGAATATATCACGCACTCACCACTTAATTCTTAACACAATAGAGTAGTAAATACTTTCAGTTTCTTCAGCTTTGGTATTTGTACGGTGCATGTTTGTCTTTCATTCAGTACCTTACCCTAGACATACCGTCCCCTGCCCCGTGTATAGCACCTATTCGTCTCAGGATTAGTAAGACCCATTCCACTTTGTCTTATCGAAGCTTAAATCTGGGTTGTCGGATGTTACGAGGGTGCTATCATGTTTTTCCTTTTTTTTCAATTTCCTTCTAATGACTTCTGTGCTATATTTACCCTTATTCTTCACATCTGGAAGTCGCAGGTTAACACTTGTACAGTTGCTTTCTTGAAATAACATTTAATCACTACACTCAATATTTTCTACAGCTATCTCTTTCCAAACATCTACAGTCCTTCTTTCAGATTCATTTTGATTTACGCATATTTTACTTCCTGTAAGGTATTAATATGCAACATAATCTGATTTTCTATTTACACTCCTTTTATTGATACCTTGAATTCCTTTCTTAGCTATGCATCACGTTTCTATCTCTCTTTCTACTATATCTATGGTGACTAGCCTTGTTCTGTCTTAACTTTATCCTTCCTAATTTCGGTCCACTCTTCTCCTACTGTATATCTAAGTACCCCACAATCCATTACCTCGAAAATTACCGATTCTTCTCGTTTTGTCTAAAATTTTCAGTATCCTTCTCCACCGCTAGTTCGTGAAATGAAATAGCACGAAGAGCCATTGTGTTCTCTTACAAGAAGAACGCCCACACTATTTAAGCTTTTGAAGATGTTCACTGTGTTTGCATAAGACATTGTGGTTGTTTTACATGTCGACATTTCATATCCATAGAGTGCTACTTTCTGCTTGTGGTGTGGAAGAAACAGCCATCGTTCTAACAATTCGGCTCCCCGAAACCGACTGGACAGATATATTCTCAACTTGGATATTACTGATAAGTATCCGATTCTTATTTATGGAATTGCACATAATTTAACCCGTTGGATAAGCTTCCTTTATGTGAAAATACGAATGAGTATAGTTGTGCCTACTCCACGTTGATATTTGGGTAGGTTCCTCTGCAATTGGTGATGCGATTCCCAGGATCGGGAAAGGAAAGAGTATACCACCTCTTATAGCAGCTAATGCGGAGTTCAAACTAGCGTTTACCTTCGTGACCGGTTTACCCTAATACCCACTGCAACGAATTATTATAATGCAAGAGTACGATCGATAAGACGGAAGTTTCAAATGACTATGATAATCTTTGCCTTATCTCTTAATATTACACAAGTTTTCTATGTGGATGGCCAGCCGGAGTGGCCTACCGGTTCTAGGCGCTACAGTCTGGAACCACGCGTCCGCTACGGTCGCAGGTTCGAATCCTGCCTGGGGCATGGATGTGTGTAATGTCCTTGGGTTAGTTTGGTTTAAGTAGTTCTAAGTTCTAGGGGGGCTGATGACCACAGCAGTTAAGTCCCATAGTGCTCAGAGCCATTAGAATCATTCTATGTGGATGCACACATTACACAGGACAAATCATGAAACATAGGGATCGTATTGATTTTACTATGAAAAAGGAGAGGGGAAAGATACTTCTGGGGTGTCTTACTTTCCCAGTAAGTTTGAGCCCTCTAGTTGTAGTCCTTACAAAAGTTATCCGAAAAAGAGAAAAAAAACATGTCGACGACTGATGTTGTCGGTTTTGGTCGGATGGGAACCGTCGTCTGATGGAACGCCTGCGTCTTACAACTGTTGAAGCATTGAAATATGTTTTGTAATGAATGATTAATAAAAGTCCCTTTTTGACCCCACTGAATAATTAATATCTCACCCTGGTTTACAACTACCTGGCAGTATCGGCTGGCAGTAGTAGAGCAACAGCGGCGGCTGTGTAAATGTACTGCGTTTAGATTATTTTTTCAGAGGGACAGCATGTTTAATTACGACAGCGCGGACTCGTATTTCGCGGTGCGGGCAACGTCGCGTGTCGACCCCGCGACAGCCGCTATGAAGACATCGCGGCGGTTTATCGCGGGCCGCTGGGACGAGGAAGCCATCAAGAGCGCGCACTTTTTGCAGCCGACATGCCACCGTATGTCGCGTTGTTGTTGACACAGCGCAGGCACCTGTGGCCCGCGCCACACCGCCGAGCTGCGCCAGCGCCCGCAATCGCCCGCCGCCGCTTACAGCAGCGCCCCGTGCGGACGCTCGCGCCAACTCACTGTGTAGTGCGCGCTAGTGACGCTAGAGAGCACCGCCAGCGAGCAATACTATCTCTTAGTAATTGCACAAGCCTTCAAAACAGTCCGGCGTCCAACCATTAAGAGAGAAATGCTATGCGTTTGCTGCTTGTATTTATCGTTATTATAAACTTTACTACTGCCTGATGATTTTTAATAACATAAAATCTTTTATTTTATTTATTTTTTACTTTAACTACATTACTACTATGTAAACCAACGAAAATAACATCACTGCAAAATCAGTAACATTACATTTCGGTAGAAAGTTCTAGAAATTTAAATATGTAACTGCCTTACCTTAACTGATGAAAGTGACACAATTGACAGTGCGGCAGTTAAAAACGAATTTCCCACTTCACATGGCGTGGAGATAAGAATTTTAATTTTTCTTCCGCTCACAGCCTATTTCTTCTGTGGTCCTCTTCGCCTAAAAGGAATAAAAACATATTACATAAGGAAACGGAAGTAACAAATTACAACCATAGAAATGTGTCATTTATTATGTGTTCAACATTTCCTCATCGTTGGTAATATATGTAAAGTTTCCGACCTTTCGAGAACTCATTGGTGGACATTGTTATCCACCCCGCAGCTTTAGCAAACTGGGCATCTCTGGCACACACACGATGCGTTAGACCGTCAGCGTTTTAGCACAGATGAAAAAAGTTAAAACTCTTAACACAATAAAGAAAAAAAAACAAGGAATAAAAATGATCGATGTCTCAGGAATCAGTGTGAAAACTACCTCTATTCTAAAATCCAAACTCTTAGCAGTCACGGATGTCACATCAGGGAGTGCTGCATCTATTATACTAACATGAGTTTGCGTGGGATATTTTGTAATGTGTGGAACAAGTGAGCTGAAGGACCAACGAAACACGTTCCTAAAAATTATTTTCTTTCAATTTTTTGTAAAGCAAATTAATTCAAGAATCTAATTTGGATCCTTACCGGCTAGGACTGACGGAGGACTTCAAAAAAGTTGAAAGAAGGGCTGCTCGTTTCATATTATAGCGGAATAAAATTAGAGCATCACAGGCATCATTAACGAGATGATGTGCAACACACTGAAACAAAGGTGGTTTTTCGTTATGGTGAGATCTTTCCACGAAATATGAACCACCTACTTTGAAAGTAAGAACATTATTCTGACCCTCGTCTACATCGGTAGAAATGATCAGCGAAATAAATTAAAGCAGAGCTTGACAGGAAAGATTTTGGGGCTCATTTTTCTAACGTGCTACTCGAAAGTAGAACGGTGCAGATACAGCCTGAAAGTGGTTCAGTGAACGCTCTGCCAAGTATCTGAGCGTGCATTGCAGAGTATTTAGGTAGATGCAGTCGTGTAGAAGAACCACTGAAGTATATTCAGAGATTTACTGGAATAATAATTGTGATAGATTTAATCTACCTTCTGCACAAAGCTGCCAGGTTTCTCAGATTATCGTTATATCCTTTACCATAATTTCAAAATTTATCACACTAGACCCTAATGCCACTGTAACATGCCTAATAGTCATTTCTTTTATGTTCTTTTTGTATTTGAGTAATTTGAGGGAGTGCCTACTATTTAACATCCTCTTTGTTTTGGTATATGAGAAAAATTGGTAGGCCTATAATCAGACAAAATTGGGTTACAGTCGTGCACTACCTTATCAATTTTATCAGAGACTAAAAGTGAGACATTCAGCATATTAACTAATGACAATATACATTATAACTAGTTCCCGATAAGATAAAGCTATTGTAACCAATAATAACATATGCAAATTAAAATTTAAGAGATAAGTATAATACAGATCTAACAATAATACAGAAACGAAGATATCACTGAGGGTCAATATTAATTTTGATTGTCACTTGCAGCTATTATTATTATCAATATTATTATTATTGTTGTTATTATTATTATTGCAGTGAGCAACAGAACGAACAGTAACAAACAGAAAGTACATACATTCCTTGTTATTATACACCATTACCTAATTTTTAGAATTATGTAAACTATATAACATTTTTAATAATAAATCCATGTGTTGGTATTCATCCAGATCTTCAACTATAGAATGTGATTTGTGAAGAAGACAAGAACTCACTATTATTAGAAAACTTACTTCCCACTTTGCTCTCATTCTATCAAACATTAGTTTCTTTGAGGTTGTGGTGTTCCAACACCAATTGTAATTATGACACATTCATTATTGATGTCACTCATTACATGATATTACCATTCCTTAATAATATTCCCATTTCAAGAACAGTTTTAAAGGTAGCATTTGGCGTAGGTACCACAGGTGATTAAGAACGATAAATCTAAGATGGGTGAACAACATCTTGACTCTGAAGAAAAAGACACATTCATAACAGCGAATACCTGCTATTTTTTGGGAGGTTAAGCTGTCCTTTAGTCTACAGAAGAAAACATATCACGATCTGTGTATTCTCCATTTAATTAAATTATTCTGGCTATAATGAGAACAGATGGAATTTAAAGATTTTAGTAAGTGTGTGTGGACCAGCAATTAGCGTTTTCACACAAAAGAATGGGATACATGCACATTAATTACTAGAAGGGAAAATGCGAACTGTCATTGGTGGTATCATTTTAGAAAGACTCCCCCCATGATCTACAGCAGAAAATAGCTTGCAGATTTGATGCGATCATGTATTTTATCAACTGCAATGAACCAATTTCAGCTATCATATCCCACAAGAAATCTAGTAGATTAATTTAGATTACTGTAATGCTATCATACTAAGTTTCATGGAATTTAAAATACTGTTAACAAAGAATGAGGAAAAATTATTTAGTGACATGGAGCTTTATGAGAAGGTGAAGATACATTTTAAAATAATATCAGGTACATATGTGGGGCACAGAGCCTCCTATTAGCGGGATTTTTAAGAATAAAGAACACTAAGATTTTTCAGAATCCATACATGTGTGGACGTCTTGGTAAAATATAAACAGGTGCTTTTCATAAAATAATATGAAACACTGATTCCGAATATTGAAACAGGGCTAATAAAAAAGGTGAAGAAGATGGAGAAATGAATAAAAATGGACAAACTGTATATGCTTATCTGACATAGTTCTCACAAACGTTTGTAATATTTCTTCCTCTTTTTTCATGAAACAGGCAGTTGTCCCATACAGTTCATATGACAAGTTGTTACCAACTGTTGTAGGTCTTCCAATGTCTCTTTTGTCCTTGTATCTATCTAATTAAACTTCTGTAGCTATTCATTCTCCTTGTATTCTGCTAAAGGTGTGAGACCTTTCATTTTTTTATGATTAGATAGACTATATTAAGAAAACCTTTTCGATTTTTGCTGGCTTTTAAGATATTCAGTGAAGTTATTAGAGACTATCTCTCAAGTTTTCACGAAACTATTATTAACAACTTTCAGAGGTAAATTAAAGGAAATTCTGAAGAATGCCTTAATATTTTCACATTACTAACAATCCATATTATTAACAAAGCTAGTTTTCAACACAACAACACAAATCCTTTTAAGCTGGATGATGTGTGTATCAGGTTAGTTAATCCACTGTTGCTTATTCAAAATATTTTTCTAGTTTCCAGCTGATCATAAAAATAATCGTTAAAAGTCTCACTTGAAAGATTTAAAATTTTATTAATTCTCCTCTTAGAATTATTTTTTAAGTTGCCGTATAGGAATGTTTTCACTTATTGAGGAAAAACTCTATTCCTTTATGTGAATCAACTTTCCCCATTGCAGTATATTTGTTTCTCACATTCTACAAAAATACTGGTAGTGATTAACAGGACATTTAGCCACAGTTAGAACGATTTAGAATCGGTGTGCATGTATTTCGTTTCAATGGATCAACGATTCTAGAAATAATCAATGTAAGAGCTAAACAATGTAACATTAATATTAGTGAAAAAATAATATTGTAAAATATGGCTACAATAAGATAACAAGAGAAAATATATTAAGTGAACTGATTACTCATTACTCAGAGTAGAACTGTTTCCATCTCTTGGACATTTATTTCAATTTATTTTTAAAAGTGCGATTAACTGCCTATATAAGAACTACAGTTTTGTGATATGTTCAAGTATAATCTAAAGATGCGAGTCTCTGATTTTATAATAAAAAATAATATTGAAATTCATTGTATTATGAATTTTGTGGCTCTTCTTAAATTCCTATCATTTGTTGTGGAGAAAATATCTTGGACTTCTTGATTTCTTACTTCTGGGATACCGTATCAAATTTCGTGACATTCAAGTCTGAAGTGAAATGGTTAGCCTACTGTAAGAATTATGTGTCCATTTGCATGAACTCTTAAGTTAAACACACACACACACACACACACACACACACACACACACACACACACACACATGCGCACACAAACACACACACACAAACACACTTTATGTGTCTCACTTGCATATCTCTGCAGACATCCATGCAATATGAAAGAAATGCACTGCCATTAACGAAGACAAAATAAAATTACATCCTTTGAAAACTAGTGTTATTAGGTTGTCTTATGAACTTAGTTGCAAATCCAGTCTCAAAATTTGGTTATCTTGCGGTTGTAGGTCACTTTTTGTCTGTGCTTGGTTTCAAACACGTAATTAAGAAAATATGGTTCTGTCTTGTGCAAACACAAGTTCTTCCTTTGTAACATCCAAACATTTTTCGATGAAGTTTAATAATTGGCAGTGGACTGACTTGGTTTCTTGGTAGCTTACACAGAAGCGTAAAAAGTTGAAGCAGCGAAAAAATGACAAACTTAAGTTAAATATCAGTTGCACTTGAAATGATAGACAGGTACATAAACGTTAATGTGTGCTACTAAGAAAATAAACGAACCTCCTTACAAGGGTGAAACTGCACCAAAACATGTTTAGTTGTTAAAGAACAATAATTATTGTTTGATGAAGGAAGAACCACTCTAAGCAATATCTGTGAGGACAACCCCTTCATCTCACCATTGGTGGCTCAAATGAACACATGCTGTCAGAATTTGCTACTTCTAAATCTAAATAAACGTTTAGAGATGGATTACTGGTATACACATAGGTAGGAAATAATCTACTATACGAATGTTGGTCCGTGACTTTGATTGTTTACATTTATTTCATTTTTGAATATCTTCTGTTACTTTGAATATAGGCGCCACTTAGTATAGCAAGAAATCTTGACAAATATTTTTCGTTTCTGATTTTTTCTGCAAGAGTACTGAAATTTCACGATAGTCTATATTGACAGTTTCGATAGGAAATAATGTAAGGTGTAGAAGCTACATTAGGTTAGTAAACCACGTTTCAGAAATTTGGTGTCAGGGTATGAGGAGTGTCAGCGTGTGACAGTGAGATACTTTAAGAGAAATGAGGTCACAGTTCTCTTATAAATAAATCTACAAAACCATTAAAAACTATTTACTAACAATTTAAGTTATGTATTTCGACTTGACAGAAATAGTCTTCGAATACATACATATTCATCTGCGATATTCAGCTAATCTTTAGGACACCTTATTTCAATGCAGTTGTCGTAATCTGCTAAATTTATCATTTGCATTTATTCGATGCGAGAAGTCAACAAAACCACATCAAATCAGCTTTTGAATCACTTCCAGCGATAGTCATTATTTAATTTCTCAATGACAGCACTCACTTGCAATTTACTTTATCCTCTTCAAGTAGTTGCTTTAAGCCTAAAAACTTAATTTTCAGAATTATTTCTAATGACATGAATAGCTATGTATTTAGATAATGCAAGTGAAATGTTCGTTGCATGCCTGAGGAACTTATTTTTAAAAATCAGGTTATTTCTTCTCAACATGAGGCTATATATATATATATATATATATATATATATATATATATATATATATATATATATATATAAGATACTAATTGCTATGTATAATACCTACAGTAAACGTCTCCAATTATTTTGACTTAACTTCTTCTCATGATCGTTGCTGTAAGGTGGCTTCTAAATAGATTCCCCAAATATATATACATATGTTTCTCTATCATGACGACGTTCATATAAAATAACATGACTAGTAAAATAATTATCGTCTTCACAAAGTGTTAGGCAACTCCTGTCCTCACATGTTGTTATTTGTCGACCGTTTCCTTGTTTCTGCTTCCTCTTATTGGGTTGCTATTTTGTTATACCTCCATTCCCGTTAAACCTTTCAACTATATATTATATTACATTATTAATAAATGTTCTTAACATTGGTTCTGAGTTCGTATTCACTCTATGTAAGTTTAATATCTTTTGTCTTGTTCTTCAGCAATCACCTGGCGTACATACAGAGACTATTTTTACCAAATTCTTCGATATATCCTGATGTTTTGGTATGTTGCATGTAGAATGTTCCAAGCTTAAATGCCTGATTTTTCTATTAATGTATGTTTGCAGAAATTATACTTTCATTTGTTCCTGTTTTCATAAACATCTAATGACATTGGCAAAAAAATACTGAAATTTCTGTAGATTTTATTGGTATTATGTTTCTGACCTACTGACAGTAAGACATGAGATCAGTTTATGTGGTGTAACTACTTCAAGAATATTTGGCATAATGTCATAAAGTTAAGAATGTTCATTTTCGACGTGGATTTTGTAACCTACGGTCAATTCCACATGGTATATGCACCAATGGCTTTATCTAACCCATTGAAAAAAGACGGACAGTTACGTTATTGATTACACACACACACACACACACACACACACATATATATATATATATATATATATATATATATATATATATATATATATATATATAATACCATTAATACCATGTCAGTCTTTATAGTGATATAGAAACCTCTTACTCATATGTCAGCTGTAGGCAACAGTGTATTATTGCTATTAAATGAGCAGAGATCATTGCTCTGGAGCAGCTTAAATGAAAAAAGAAAGGAAACTATATGTAATACCTTTCGATTTCGTAAATTATTAGCCAAAGAATATAAACAAAAACCGTACTAAACTTAATAATAAAAGCAGTTATAGTTCTGAGAGCTATAATGCCAATATCTACGAATTTGGTTGACTTTCTATCTACTAAGTTACCGGCAGTTGAAATACGCGTTAGCACTGGAGTCCCCTGCACCGTACCTATTCGGGACGTCGGATCACACAACGTCTGGCGAGTTCTCGGCAGCAGGACCAAATAAAGCACTCTGCTGCGGAGGGGACCGCCACTGCGTCCTCCCTGAGAAAAGTTTTGTGGCTGCAGTTGCCATTCGTTTCTGCTGGAGGCTGTCGGCCGGAGAAAAAGGAACGGTCCGGGGCCGTGGTGCGGTGCCAACCAGAGCAGGGCAGAGAGGTACCCATTCCGCTAATTGCTGGCACCATCAGGTGCTTTCCGCTCATACACCTGTCCTCGCCATCTCCAGACCTGGCAACCTGCCTCAGCAAATTCCCCATATATAGTCTAAAATATCCCTCCGCGGCTTTTCGAAAACGTCGCCGTGATATAAAATGCGAAGAATATTTTTTCCCTCTCTCTGTCGCCGTCTATTTGTCCTTTTCGGCTAATTAATTACCCGTACAGTAGTCCACAATGGATTTAGTGAGTAACTGATTCAAATCACCGTGACCAGGAGAATAATAAAATTACTGTTACATAGTTGCTACACGTAAAACACGATAAAAAACTCTCGACTGGCCAAAAATATGACTGACACTGTGGCTATGAGAGAAAAAATAAAAATAAAAGAAAGATGTAAGACATCGAAATGTGTCGAAGGAAAAGAGTTTCTTGCTCGACTTATTGTCTTGACGATCACAAGTTTCATTCAGTTCGAAAAACAAGAAAGCAAATAAATCATTTCTAATTGAATGAGCTTAGAGAGCCTGAATTAATCGAAGAGACTTATAGAAAAATTTAACCATTGTGAGCAGACAGTGTTATAAGTCAGATATCTCCCAAATAGAAATCATGCCTTAAGCAATGCTCTAGCATGCGAGCTCGTTTCGCCGTAAACTGGCTACATTTTTTCACATTATTTCACTTCTGAAAAGCTATTTTTATTGCTGTGTGAGCAGAAAATTTCATAATAATTACAGTGTGTTAGATTAAATCGTCAGAATACAGTGAATCTAAAGTTTTGGGCAATGAAATTCCACAACCACTCTTTCAATACTGAAGGTAACAAAACTGAAATTTCTGTGTACGAATATGCGTGGAAGTCTTCGGAGCTGACACCACAGGAAGACAGAGTATTCCTAAGGACGACATTAATTTGCACATTTGTGTCGAAGAAAAGAATAATACTGAAGGTCATTACTGAATAAATTAATACTGATTACTATCCGTAGCACTGTGGCTAGCAGACTGACGTTACTGAGCGAACATACGGTTCGTCTATTTCAGTTACCAAAATAACTTTCTAATGTCGAACATTTTTTAAGAAGAAAAATAACTTCAAATTACTTTCAGACTTTCTATTTCCGAGGCACTAATTATTCTGCAACTGAGGTAGCTCATATGCCATCTTGAATGTAGACGTTACGATGATGAGAGAGAAATGAAACAAATAAAAATAAAATATCACGGCTACACACTAAGTAATGTGTATCAAAAAGATGTAGCAGGTTAAGTAAAATTAGTAAATAACAGTCTCTATCGCACAGTCATTTATTAAAAATATGACCGATTTCGACCTCTAGTAGTAGGCCATCTTCAGATAATGCGACATCCGGCTGACGATGATGGCGCTCGGAACAGATTTGCTGATGCCAAGCCGCAAAATAAATGACTTTGAGATCAAGATGGCTTTTTACTAATTTTATTTGTCAGCTCGTTGTTTCCCAACAGTGTTATCTAAAACTATGTAGCAGGGTATCTGAACAGAGTACGAAGCATCGGCAGGCGTCTCACTTGATAAATGATATCTGCAGGGTACTGTTACGATAGCTCTAGTTTACTCAGTCATCCAAGACCCGAATAATTTAACAGCGAAACCGTTTTATTATAAATAGTTTTGGGATGAAGTAAATATTTAACATTACAGCGATTGCACGTTCCAGAAGCAGCACATAATTGATTCACTATAGCCAATTTCTTTCCCTCTTACTGATTTTGATTTGTTTTCGTTTCTATCTTATACGTCTTCGACGTAACGTTCGACAGTGCTTGGTGTGCATTATAAGTGAATGTGTTCGTCCGGTGACTCTGTGGGTGAGGTAATTCTCGTGGCGAAGTAGTGGAAGCTACAACTCGCTCACCAGGTTCTTAAAGCCAAGCTTAATGTCAAAGACTGGCTTGGTACTGGAAAATTCTGAACAGTCAAATATGTATACCCCGAAGACAGTATTCATAATCTGTGTACATAAAACATTTATTTCAGAGGAAGCAGAAGAAGTATTTAGTGGTTTCTCGTGAACACACACACACACACACACACACACACACACACACACACATATATATATATATATATATATATATATATATACAGTATATGTCTTCGCAACTACACCGAAGAATAAATGATTCTTTGTCAATATTACCTAACAACACTGAAGATCCGCAAGTCTACTTTGCTGCAATAACAATTACAAAACAAAA
The DNA here is from genome assembly GCF_023864275.1 of Schistocerca cancellata. Lineage (NCBI taxonomy): Eukaryota > Metazoa > Arthropoda > Insecta > Orthoptera > Acrididae > Schistocerca > Schistocerca cancellata. The sequence continues at coordinate 406,601,444 of NC_064626.1, read as the reverse complement.
TTTTTGCGCTAAGCAGGTATTTCGTAAAAAGAACTAAGCTAATTAGTAGTAAAGTGCCATTACCAAATGTTACTGAATCAAAATTTTGTTGATCGTGATGTATGCACAGGTATCATGCTGTATTTCAGTAAAGTATTCTTTCAGACATACTTAATTACTTGCTTATGGACAGAGACTTGATGCTGACGACCAATTCTGTTATAGTTTGGACCGAATTATAAGTTTTACAGTCCCTTCTCCGCACAGTAACTTAACGCAACCAATATTCTTCCACTGTTTGTGCATTCGTTATATGTCAGGAACGGTATCAATATATATTACCTTGGCGGACAAATAACATGTATCTGAATGTGTGTCTCAAGCTGTTGCCAAAAAAAGGAAAAAAGATTTTATTGTTTTTTCAAAATATTTCCCTTTAATATTGATACATAATGATGCCACCACTGCTGAGGCACTCCAGAAATCAAGTTTTTGTGGTGTTCCACTGCTTCATCTGATGACGAAATACAGATTTCACGCGTTTTATCTTTACTTTTGGGAAACAAAAAGAAATCAGAAGTTTTGTTGTATGCGATGTGTTATAGTGATGTAAAACTATTTTTCTTTTGGGACTTTTTCACGACCTTTTTCTAAAAACCGGTGTAAACAGATGTTTCTGCACCGTTCGGCAGTAACGATGCTTTTAATTTCTTACGATGTAGACGATCTGTTTTAGAAAACAATCTAGCAACAATCTTCTCACCAGCACTGCGAATACGTCGGACTTTTGTAGAGTTAGGTTCTGTTCGAAAGATCCAGTGAGCCGATTAACATTTCTCTTCGGGATCATAACAATAAATCCTAGATTCATCATCAGTAACCATATTAAAAACCAAATTTAAAGTGTCACCTTGGAATTTTTCCAGTGTTTATCTACACCAGTCACGCGTTGTTGATTTTGAACGGGAGTCAGTTTATGCGGAATACTTCGACTCATACCAATGTCCAATGTTACTCGAATAAATTCGTAAGTTTTTTGTCGATCTTCTTCAAGCATTACTCGAAAAATAGTTATTGGACGTTCTACATGAAGCTAATCAAACCAGAACGCTACTGAATTCGCTGTACCAATTACAAATGGTTGCCTTCGTTGAGGCGTCCTCGCCTATGGCATTTCTAAGCCGATCTTCCCTTTGTCTAGACGTTAATAGACATGTAAAATTGAAAAAAATATATATATAGCCCGGAAATGTTTTCCAGTCAAATTCATTTTTTCGGTGCTCACAAATTCTTTAAATTATTAGCACTATCAACAAACTATTAGCGCAAATCAGATAAACTACAAGGCAAACAACATGCAGAACATTAGAAACTAGCTGTCAAAGATAAACAAATTTCATTTCGTTTTAGAATCACGGTATTTTATAATTTTTCTGACTATCCTTCGTAGCAATCAAGAAAAATGTTTATAAATACGTGCTGTATATAAAGGAAATTCTTGGATCTAATACAATGTCACATAATTATATATTAAACTGACACAAAATGCAAAATATTAAATAAGTGTTAGCACAGTGACTGTCAACATTCAGATTCATGATATATCCTTGTATTTCTTCAGCATAAATAAATTTCTTGTTCCTTAGTAAGATCCTCCTAACTCCTTCTAGTTAATGACATGATCATAAGACCGTTCTCCACTAATTTTCAGAAGAAAATTTGTGTAGTAAATTTTAAACTGTGTATTGCTTTTACTGATTCAGAAACTAATTGTATTTGTAACAGCTAATTTGTTTATTACATATCGAATGAAGTTTCATCGTTATATTCTTCGTCGTAGCTCTTAGATAAAAAAAAAATGCCTTATGTGCCTGAATCTAAGAACTTGTCATATTTATTGCTTAAGTAGTCACCCATTTTATGTTGCAGTTTGTTGGCTATGGGAAAAGATGAAACACAGCAAAGACCAAGCTCGAAAAGCTAGAGAGGGTTCATTGAAAGAACAGATGTTTTTGAATGAGAACACTCACTCGTAAAAACGTTGCCAGGTAAACCTTTCACTGTCCCCGTAACCAAGAGGGTGGAATTAGACCCAAAATCAGTTACGGCGTAATAAGTTGGTAATTCGCGAAATTAAGAACGGTTACAGCATTTTCTAATCGTTCCTGTTATCCCAAATAATCTCACAGTTCATAGCATTCACGAAAAAACGGAAAGCAGTTCCTTTTTTCGATGAGATGGAGCTATACTGCATTACTAATTTTTGGAAACATCACTAGGCAAACTGAAAAAAATTTATTATAGGACACTTTTTTTTACCTTTGTGGATCATCATAAATTTTTATCCTTGTCCTAAGACAATGTGGAGTAATAGAGCATGTTTCATAAAAATCTTTTTTACAACATGTTCAGCCAAAAGATGGAAACACACTTACTTCTCATAAATATCTTGAGTTAATAATATGTGGGGATATGAAGTGGAAAGATGATTCTGAGATGAACAGTTTCACACAGAATGGAGTAGCGTGGAGAGCTGCATCAAACCAGTCTTCCCTCTGAAGGCCACCGCCACCACCACTACCACAACAACAACAACAACAACAACAACAACCCAACAGAAATAGCTGAAAGGAAAGCAAACGGGACGGATCGTCAAGACAGGGAACTTCTGATAGAAATTAGTTTTTCCTGTACTCTTCTCTGGGCGTATCTTTGAGTTAGATTTCGGATATGTCGTTTTTAAATATATTGACAGCGTAGGTGTAATGTTGTCCTTGTGGGTGCCTGTTCTGTTAATTGCCATTTACATAAAAACCAACAATTTTTTGCATAACAAGATCTTGTAGACCTCGGCTCAGAGCGTACAAATTTACATTTATGGACGACAGTGAGTAATTAACGAAGAGTGTCGAGTAATGATCGTTAAGTAGCCACTTGCTCATTTTGATGGACGATATTATAAGAACATGACGCCAGAAAATAGAAGTTTTTACGTTTTCTGTCATTCCTGTGGTTGCTTATAACTTCAAGAAACTTTTCTTTTGTATCTGAACTGAGTTTTGTTTCGTCATCAAACGATCCTGTTTCTCTTCGCCATAAGCAGTTCAGTGTCAAATTTCAATTGTAAGTCTAACGTAAGTGTAAGACAGTTTTTTCAAATCATGAAATTTGTGTTTGTAGCATACAGTAGCAACCAGACAAAATTTGTATTTGGTTTACTTTACTGAAAAACGGCTGTTACCGGATTTGGATTTATAAATTCATCGTCAGAAAAATGTACATACATAATTAATTTACAGTTGAGTTACCCTAATGTGAACACATGATCACAGTTTCCAAACTGAAACAGTGATGGCTACGCTACACAACCGTGTCAGAATTCACTGTTCGTGAAAAACAGCACAGGAAATTAGTTTTCTCCATCTTTGTCCAGCGAAGAGCGTTCATATTGTACTTGAAGCTTCTATATACAGACAGTGACGTTCATTATCGTTCATAAATTACATAAACACACGGTGTTTCGTCACTAGTTTATATGAGAAGAAAACCGATAGTGAGTAGATACAAGGTATATGAGCATAAAGATGTTGCGATACTTAAGGTACAAGGAAGTGGCACTTCAAAGAAAGGAGGCACATGTTATTGCTAAATTGGGCACTAGCTAGTATTTGAGAATAGACATGGTGGAAAGAGATAAAATGGCATTTTACAAGATAATTGGGTTACTTTAAATAAAGGATAGAAATAAATATGATTAAGAAATCGTGTACAACTTTATGTGCCATTTGAAAGGTACTGTCATCAGTTCATTTCAGTTTTTTCCTTCCATTTTGTCAACTAGGGACCACATAAAAATTCAGTTCCTTCCTATTTTTCTCTATTCTGTTCCCCCTCTGTTCTCTCATCTCGTAACAATTACCCTTTTTTCTGTCTCCATACCGCATTACTCCTGTTTTCTCATTACTTTTAACTTGGAATCATAAACTGCACTTCTCCTTTTAAAACATCTCGTTCAGCTCCTTCATCTGCTTTTATGTATTTCTATATCTAATCTTAAGATCCTGCATTCTGCATGTTGTTCATTTCTTCGTACGGACATAGTTAAGTGTCTATTTTTTTGGGATATTACCATTCATCCTGTATTAAAGTAAAAAAAAATTTTCTTTTCCTTGTAGTTTCTCTTATTTCTGTGATATGTTTTGATGTATTTAATCGTTACTTCCTAATTTCCAGGCTTCTTTGCTGCTTGTTGCACCTAAAAATCATCGCACCGCAGGCATGCTCTATGGGAACCAAGCGAGCAGATCACACGATGCGTGCAGTATCTTCCTTTTCCAAGAAAACATCAACCACCCGTGCTCTGTAAGGTCGAGCACTATCGTCCACCAGTACGAAGTCTGTGCACATACAACTCGCAGACAACCGCATATGAGATCCCAAGATCTCGTCGCGACACCTGACGGAAGTTAAACCTTGTCGATTCACCCGTACAATTTCATGAAGAGGTGTCAGTGGTCACCATAATCCATTTAGGATCCTTCTCGATATCGGTTTCTTTCTACTGTGTTTGGATTCCGAAATCGCGTTCCACGTTCCCTCCAGATGCGAAAGTGTCGAATCACTCTCTAGACCAAATCGGAACTCATCGTAAAGATCATTGGTCCGCTGTTCGACCGGTCAGGTGTCATGTTGACAACACCACTCTAGAAGCTCCCTTCCTCGAAGACGCATCAGAGGTAAACATACAGAAGGTACCCGACAGTAAAGGATACTCTGCCGAAGCCTTCTGCATACCGTTTGTCTACATACAACACGTCCAGAGAATGCTGCGAGGTCAGATGCCAGTTGCCGTGCAGTACTAAGACGGTGCCGTATGCCTTTACGGCAAATAAAGGTCCTCTCCTTTTGATATCACACGTGGTCGCCCATACCCTGGTCTTCCGGATATTGTTTCGATCTCCATAAATTGTCACCACATCCGAGAAACAACAAGATGGTTCACATTAAGCCTTCGGGCTACATTAGTTTGCGACTGTCCTGCTTCCATTCTTCTTATGGCCCTCCACTGCAGAGAGTCTGATAGGCGTCTTCTTTGTGACACACTGCACAGTCTGTGACTGTATGCACAGCGATTGCGGATGTGGGGCTATCCAGCAAACACAGTCCCGATTGATATGTGCCCTAACATGATCGTTGACTTGGTTGCCCATTGACCAGAATGCCAAGTTCCGTGAAGAACACGACTGAACGGGCATTTTTTGACATTTTGTTTGATTATACCGTGGACTGGATACAGCACTGGGAAACAGCGGTTTGTTACTTTAATTTTGGACACCATTGTAATCCAGTGCTAATCATTTACTTGTGTAGACGTATTCTGGTGTTACTACCGTATGGTAATAATTTTTTTGCGTCTATTAATGTGCACTTTGTACTATTATCTGTGTATCCTTTCCACATTGTGTAGACTTCCATTTATGACAATCTGTTTTAGACGTTTGAAACAGTATTTTTTTTATTTGACGATTGGATTGTCTGCCTTCAAGAACTTTGGTGAATTTTTTACATTATTAATAAATTTTTAATCGTCTACACACGGCAATTTCACTGCTCTCTTTCTTTGTTCGCAGTATTATTGGTGATACTTTATATATTTTAGTTTTTAATTAAAAATACTTAATAATTTTTCTAATACATGGTTTCAAAGAACTGGAGATAATCAAACTGTTGATACCTATTTGTTCTTTTGACGTTCATTACTTATGATGAGGTTGTATTAATTAAATTGCCATGTTGATATGACGTAAGATATTATGTAATTAATGTATGAAGTTCTGTGAGTATCTGGTTCTAAGACCGTATGTACAACTAATTGCAGTCCGTACGTTTCTGCTTGTTTCATGCTTTTTTTGCCATATAGAGATACCGTGATGATGCTTATTAACCGAAACCAGTGGTGATAGTAAACGAAGTGTAGACAGCTGTGTCTGATGTATTTCTTAAAATACTTAACGTATGTTGACAATCGCCTCCAAAAACATTGTTAATAAGCCGTCAGCTTATTTTGTTGTGGTTCTTGTCTGTAAAGTATAAAGGAACTGGTCATAAATACAATTTAGCTTTAAGATAGGCCTAGAAATCGACACATTGAATAAAATCACTTAAATTCTTTACGGAACACAAATTTGTAATGTTGATTTTAGTTTTAGCTGATACTAAAATATTATTTTGTTCATATCGGGATATAAAAGCGTGGAATGTAATGTTATTTGAGACTGGAAACTGAAATACTAAAAATGTGTTAAACATTTTTATAATTTTGGAAAGCTCAGCTAGTTACTATTATTACTATACAGACAGTTTTGAAACTCATTAAAAACGTTCATGAAGTAAAGTATCAAATTTATTAATTACGCACAACTTCATCTTTGCTTCTGTAGACTGATGTGAAATGTTGTCTTCGAATTGTGAATTGTATATCTAATTAGCTTCATTCTTCTTGGCTCAGTCGCGATTGGCGGAAATACGGTTATGTGTGTTGGTTGCAATACGCGTTTCTTTACTGGTTGGTCAATACTGTTTTTGGGCTAATGAAGTCATAAAGTGTCAAGTAAAAAGAATGAACCAAATTAAACATGTGCGACTTTCCATTCGAAACTAAGCATACAATAAAATGACCGGAACAAGAGTTTTCACGAGGCCGAAAATATTGAGATACCGTCCCAAGAAACTGAAGGAATCATGGACGTTGTTAGAAAGATAAATTAAAATATTCAGACACTATGATTAATAGTCGAACGAAGATAGAAATTCTAATCATAGTCTGTTCGGTTCTGATATTGAAACAATTAAAAATTATTCAAACAAGCCAGTTCACTGTGGGAAAAGTGAGGTTTACCAGACGACATTTTAGTAGTGAAGCCGGACATTGTCAAGGAGCAGATGGTGGTCTTAATGCGGTACATAACGTAATTTTTTTTAAAAGTGAAAAGAAAATTTTAATACCTAGATCGTAAGTTTCCTATAAATGGTGTGCGTGCAGCATTTTCCCACTGCCTTTCTACAAAGATGACTACTTCATACGCCACGGAGGATCATTCTTGTGCAAGCCATACTTTGGAATAGCTGACAATTCTTGGAACCGCTGCATATACAGTTCTCACAGTGATACTTGCCGCACTACTGCAAATAATGAGTTGCCGATGCAATTTTTACTCACATAACTGGACATATTTCTATAGTACCGTTATCCTGTCGTACGACGATCTACAACCTTGCTTTCTCATGGTGATGTTCTCAGACTTTGAACTGTTATGGTCTTGGTATTTACGAATACGTGTTGTGGCGTGACTATGCCTAATGACGCTTCCCAGTGCATATTCACCGCCTTTTTCACAAACTGAGCGATCTGAAGGTGGTTGCAGATAGCAGTTGAAATTAGTTATCGTAGTTTGTGATAGGAAAATTACGGTTTAGGCATTAAAAGAATTATTTTTTACTTTAAAAATTTTTATTTTCAGTTTTCAAGTGTTTAAGGGGGATAAGATGTCAAACAGGCCGACTTGGAGCAGGAGATGCACCACAGGACATTTTATTTTCTACTGTGTATCCTTTTACAAATAAATTGATAAAACTTTTTCAGCATGACCAAGAAGGATTCAGGACTCACACTCATAGCAGTGGAAGCGCAAAAACATAACAAAATAAATTTTTTTAGATATGAAATTTCATCATCTATTAAAAACTGTGGTAAAAATTGAGATAATTGACTATAAAATTTGATTTTTTTTCTAAACATAAAGTTTAAAATATAACAGTTAATTCGTTTTTTCATAAATTAAATAAATTCTAGAGTTTCATACACCTTTCATACACCTTTAAGTATGGTTTGTACGCGGTGCAAAATACATCAAAGAATCTCTCTTACTTGTGAAGAAAAATGTACCTATAGCAACAAATGCAGCCAACAGTAAGTGAAAATATGATGAAATTTCATATCTAAAAAAAAATTATTTTGTTGTGTTTTTGCACTTCCACTGTTATGAGTGTGAATCCTGAATCCTTCCTGGTCATGCTGACAAAGTTTTATGAATTTATTTGTAAAAGTATACACAGTAGAAAATAAAATCTGTGGAGCCTCTCCTGCTCCAAGTCGGCCCGTTTGACGTCCTACCCCCCCTTAATGAACGTTTTTATTTTCAGTTTTCGACTGTTTAGTAAGACGTTTATGGTAGAATAGTTTATTGGGGGAAAACTGACAGCGAAGGTGCGCGAAGGCGGCTTGGCGGCGACGTGGCGTGCGGCCGCAGTTGCCGGCGGGCCACGCCGGGGCGCGCGCCGAACCGGTCGCCGGCCGGCCGCCGCCGTTGACCCGCGGCCCGCGTGCCGTGTCGCAGGTCGCGACACAGCGTACGCCCAGCACGCGACACCAGGAGACCGGCAAACCCGCGACACGCGACAGCACGAGGAAGAGCCACCCAACAGGACACGCGTCCGCACGCGGCGTGACCGCGGCCGCTGACCAAACCGCCTCCTTTCAGGTTCCGCCGCTACTTTGTCGCCCAGATGGGCGCACTGCTGCGTGTAACTACCACGAGATTCTCCACGTTTTCCTTACTCTTCTTGTATTCGCTTCGGGTGATACCTCGCTTTTCTCTCTATTATTTTACCGTCAAAATAGTGTACGCCATATTTTCGCCCACCCACAGCGACAATTTCGCACAGAAAAAAGTGTTACGAAATATTAATCTAATTCTTCATCGTCGTCTATATTATTCTCTTTCCTCACCATATCGTACGCTGACGTCTTGTATTCACGGTGAGTCGCGTAAGACGTAACACCCCCTTTATTCCGGGGGCGACTGCACGTATCGGCATGCGGTTTTCGGCGAATCATAGCGGGCTATGGGGCACATACGATGGTACATGCACAATAATCACAACGTTTAATAATGACCGAGATAATGAGGCAAGTACATGGTTTTTAAACAGGGCGCTGTATTTCATCATTCGAACGCTCTGCAAAAGACGCATATATTGATGTGACGCAAGTTGCTATTGTGATTAAAACTTTGCTTAAAAGATGGTGGATGAGGAATTACCTTCGTAGCGTAGGCCGTGTATGCTGCATAGAGCACGGCAACTCGGCCTGCGGGCCGCGCGAGGCGTGTTAACAGTCTGCAGCCGCTTCCAACCGCCTCGACCTTCAATCGTACAATATTTCCCAGCGTCTTTTAAGCGTAGTTTAAATCACAATAGCAACATGCGTTACATCACTATACGCGTGTTTTTCCAAAGCGTTCGAATGATGGTAAAAAAAAGTATAGCGTCCCATTTAAAAAATATGTACTTGCCTCATTATCTCGATCAATATAAACGTTGTGATTATTGTGCATGTACCAACGTATGTGCCCCATAGTTCGCTGAAAACCGCATGTCGATACGTGCAATCGCCTCTGGAATAATGGGGGTGTTACATCTTACGTGACTCACCCACAATACAAAAACAAGTCACTTTGCGTCACGAAACAACTTTGTTATAATGTACACAAAGTCGTAATCAACACTGACATACAATTTATTTTCTCAAATTTCTCACTATCTGTATGTTTTGTTTCGGAACGTCCATTTTTGAAGAGAAATGTCATAACATTATAACACAACATTTCCTACGTCTCTGAGACAATACTACATAACGACATGGTTATCTTTGTTCTACACACATCATAATTACAGTGTCATTTCAATTTTCCAACAAATACTGTAGCTGTGCTCTGTTTTATTTTTTAAATTCGTTACTTACGATACCGTGACTATAATTTTCGATTGCTAGCTAACTGGCGACGAAAGAGCCAGCGCTACGTACATACGTAACATTTAACGTTAATACTTGCCAGTATGTTTTTATCATTATGATACTTGAATACAAAGAGAAGTATGGAAATAATTTAAGGAAAACGAAAAAGAGAAGGAAGCTAGGCATCCTCAAAATAATCCTCACAAGCGAGAGACTGTTGTTTTCAAAGACTCAGTGAGAAGTAGAAAACTACTTACTGTTACTTCAGCAGAGAAAACATTCACATAATTACGAAACTGGTGATGCTGCTGTTGCAACAGAAGAAGACTTCACATAAATACTTATGTTAAGGGTAACAGTGGGGGGAAGCGGTGAGAGCGACTGAAAATAATTTGTAATGAAAGTAACGATTCTCCACTTGCGTGTTATTGCTGCAGGAAAGGTACATTTGAAGGCTAATATGTTGTGAAGGGTTCGCTGAAGAATCCGGCTGGTGCAAAAGATACTCCGTTGATGGAGACTTTGTCGTGATTTTTAAAATAACCAAACAAGTTCCTATATATTTCCGCTCCTATTGATATCACTGCATTATCATTTAGTTTCTCTATAGATTAAGGCCTACATAGCGGATGCGATGAATGTGGCAAAATGCGCAGGGAATTATGCTGTTGTATTCCTTATTCCTGACAGTCTTCGGCAGAGATGTGAGCAAATACATAAAAAGTCACATTCTACCACTCTTTATCATAAGTCTGATACAATTTCAATTCTTCTAATGGTATATAGAACTCAACCTTTCCATTTAGTGTTTTGAATTTCTTCACGTAACAAGTGACCGATGTAATCATTAAATTAATCAATATAACTAGCGGTGTATACGATTACTGATTGTGTATTATCAAATATTACTGATAGGTGAGGTTTCAATGGCAGTCGGACACTGACCTGTGGATTGCTGCGTGACGATCTACTTTCGACAGACAAATATAGTAACTGCCCCAAAAAACAAATTAAGTTTGTATGTCGAATACAGGAAGGCTGAATGTACGTGATACATAGTTTTAGTGGTACTTATTGTCAGGACAGGAAGAACAGTAAATGAATATTTCACTTTGTAACGTGAGGTGAAGTACGGACGAGCAGCACTCTCTTCTTTGGAGCTCTGAATATCTGACAAATATGGCAAAATAAATGTTTACCGTCCAAGGCAGTGTTCATATTTTCCTCTTCAGACAAAAGATAATTAATGAACTAGACGGAATTGATTTTCGTTTAGGAATAAACGTGGGCCACTCGAAAATTTCAATTTTCTTGTCATGAAATCATAACCACTTAATATCAATAATTTCTATTCTCTGCATCGTGACCTGTGGATTTACAAAGAACGTAACTTTTGGTTGTTGCAAAAGCACAACAATTTCAAATATTTGACTGCTCTACAAATGTCTTCTCAAACGAGAATACATCATTGTTTTGACGTACCTACAGCAAAAATTTCTTCTACCGTAACATGAGAACGTATTTCGCAGAAGGGAAATTTGACAACGTTCCACCTGTGCTAGTAATATCGTACGTTGTGGGCCTCAAAGCTATTACTAATCACCAGTATTCATTGACTGAGACAAAAAATGACTATTTTACAAATCCCTAACTTCACACCGTTACATGGCGTTTACCTAGTAAATACGAAAGGAAAATACATATACAAATTATATAAATCATCGCAAAGACTAACAATAATAAGAAAGAATATTAGGAACTTAATGTGAATACAAGAGACACAGCTATTAATAACTAGTTACTCATCTTATTATAATATGATAACGCACAAGAAAAACACTTGTTTGAGCAATGCCAATAAAAGTTAGTAAATTATTGAGGTGAATGTGAAATAAAGAGTGAAATATCTAGATGAATCATGAGTTCCTATAAGAATCATATAGTCAGATAAATTTGCGTATAAAGAGCGAATAAAATAATACTGGAGAATTTAAGTAAATTACTCGCTTTAGCAGTGATGTGAATAAATACAGTTTGTATTTGTACGGCTACGCGATAGAAGCAAGGCCCTCTACGAGACATTAAAAACTATGTACGTGAAGTGCAGTAATGATCAAATCATTAATTAATAAATTAAGGGACTTCTAAGTGCTGTTTTAGTAAATGGCATTCGTTTCAAAAAGAAAAGAAAACGTTGCTGCAAGATGATTATCCTAGCCACCTACTTGCTTCAACGAATTCTACAGCCAGACTACTTTGGTTATTCTGTAGATAAACAAAGTTACAGTTTTCTCTCAATTCACAAGACGAATCGACCTTGTTTGAAAGACGAAACTGTCGGCAATGGCGAGTTCACACATGTGGTTCTCCTTGCCATAGAGTTCGTACCCACCACACAATGCTAACGTGCCAGCACAAAGACTAATAGCAAATTTCTATTTGTGCCGCTGCATGGTGGGTGGTGCTCGGCAGGAGAAGCAGTTACTACACTGCGAAATGAGAGATTCCTAGCAGATTCGAGCATAAATTGTCTTTCAGATGAGCGGAACGTGTAGAGGGTGTACTATGATAAGAATTTGAATCCACGCCTGGCGATGTATACTTCTCACTCTAGAGGAACAAGCGTGTGAAAAAATATATTCCACTCTCACTTGATCTATATGGTGAAGACACATTGCCTACGGGGTACAGTCCACCAGCGAAGAACGGCCAACGAGTTTAATGCTGCGTGCGTATGCTGCTAAGTTTCGTGTGTACTTTGTTACCACACCAGTCAGTTGATAAAGTCACAGTAAGTTACTGCTGTACCTTCGCACAGCATCCACGGGAGAGGAGAACATTCGTATGGAGGATTCGGAAACTTTTTGTCAAAGTGAAGGATCTGGAATAGTAATATACCTGACGGCAAAGAAATGTGGATTAAATCAATCACGTTCTTGAGAGAGACTGTTGACTTTCAACTTCCGAAGATCATCGGTTTCATCACCTGAAAAAGAGGATTAGGTAAAGTGCCGAATGCAGCGTCAACAGGGTGAACACCCGATCAAACCTGTGTTTCTGCAATGTTTATCCAACTCGCCGGTGTGTTCTTTCTGTAGTAGGGAACACACCTTCTTCTGTATTTATAGGCTTCATTTTCATTGCAGTCATTTACATCTTCAACTCCTTTACGATACCAGGTGATCATACATATCATTATTCGTTCCCAGATGGTATTAACCGGCTTTCGAGTTAATAGTGTGGAAAGTGACTTACTGTTACTTCATTAGAGAAAACATTCACCTAATTATGAAACTGGGGATGCTACTGTTGCAAGAGGAGAAGACTTCACATAAGCACTTATGTGAAGGGTAGTGGACTAGCATAACAAATATCGATTTCGTAGATGCTACGTGAGATGCACTGTATAGTAGGGATCATGCAGTATCTGTATGGTGACCTGGTGTCATAGAGGACTCTGAAGATTGTGTAATGGAACAGCGAAATCGCCTGCAGTAAAAATGACACCTACAAATGCAGTTGAGGGTGTGAATACTGCTAAACGGAGTACAAGCCGTCGCCTCAAGATCCATCGTTAGATGGATGTACGGAGACTTTTTAAATATGTCCAGGCTGTGGGCACCAGCCACACGAAATTTACTGGCGTTACTTTAGAAAAGAGACGTGGTCAGAGAAGGCGAATGAAGCAGCCAGAACGACTGGCGCGCAGGCGCGACTCACGGGAGGTTCGCAGAGCGGAGTCGAGGGCGCGTGTGAGGCTTCCGCCGCCGGCTCGCCGCCGTCTTGAGACCACACGCGCACAAATTTGGCACCGCACTGCGAACCCCCGCTATTCCGTTTCGCCACGGCCCGGGCTTTGGCGGCTGGCGCGGGCTGCTGCGGCCGCGGGACGGCCGGTCCGGCGCGCCTTTCAGGTTCTGCAGCGGCGCCTCGCCCCACCCCACCCCACGTCTCGGGGCTGCAAGGCACCTCCGAGGAGGCGGCAGCATCCCCCTGCAGCAGGCAGGCCTAACGGACGCTGTTCCAGCTCGCTTGCGCCGCTCCTTGCCCCCATCCCTGCGGCATTGTTCCACGGTGCCGACCGCACCATCCATTTGTTTATCTGTTGACATTCCACTAAGGTGCAAAGGAGACTCCCAGGGGGAGATCGTCATCCCCTCACTACGTAACCCACATTGTCGGAACGAGCAGCCTTTGATGTGCTTATAAGAAATCCGAAACAGTTTCTAAAGGCTCGTCTTGTTTTCGGACACGTCGGCACTGAAAAGTAATGCACTCGAAATGTGACAAATCTACGATTAAAACTGCGGACATAGTCAGCAGAAGCAACATCTAGCTTCTGAAATGTTGTTTTTAAGTACGATAGGTCTGAAGAAATTTGAAATATTCTGAACATTGATCCGCCCTGATAGTCGCACGCGTTAGCACGCCGCTTCCGCGATTCAGGGCGGGGCATCGGCTCCGGATCGAGTTCACTCCACAGATTAACGACGATGGTCAGAGTGCCGCCAAGTCTGAAGTGGATCTTAGAGGACAGCTCCCATGAGTCACGGCCTGCCGTAGTGGCCGTGCGGTTCTAGGCGCTCCAGTCTGGAACCGAGCGACCGCTACGGTCGCAGGTTCGAATCCTGCCTCGGCCATGGATGTGTGTGATGTCCTTAGGTTAGTTAGGTTTAATTAGTTCTAAGT